>NW_022730257.1:0-737 GCF_011630105.1 Anneissia japonica | reverse complement strand
AGCGCGATACATTCCAAATTTAGCTACAGTTGCAGAACCCTTAAGACGATTAGTGCGAAAAGATTTTAAATTCCATTGGGGAGCTGAACAAGAAAATAGCTATGTAAAACTTAAAGAATGCTTAACTAATGAAACATGTTTAGGCTATTTCAGGTTAGATGCAGAAAGTACTCAATTGGTGACAGACGCAAGCAATGTAGGCATTGGTGGAGTTTTACTTCTGAAAACATGATGGTGAAACCAGAGTTATAAGTTATGCCAGCCGGACCCTCTCCGATGCTGAAAGGAAATATTCAACAACGGAAAAAGAGGCATTAGCAGTGGTGTGGGCTATGGAGAGGTTTCATGTTTATTTATATGGACTTGATTTAGACCTAATTACCGACCATAAACCACTAGAAGGCCTGTATGGACCAAAGTCCAAACCAAATGCACGGATTGAAAGGTGGGTGATGAGACTTATGTCTTATTCTTATACAGTAAAGTATGTACCTGGCAAAAATAACATTGCTGATATTTTATCGAGACTACCAATAGAAACCGATGACCAACAAAATAATGACAGTGATGATACATATGTATATTCGATTGGTCGCATCAAATGCAACGCCATGTGCGCTATCATCACGTGAGGTTGAAGAGGCATCCAAAGATGATCCAGAATTGAGCAAGGTAAAGACAAACAAATGGGATAAGGGCTTGATTCAGTATACTGCCATACAACAGGAACTTGCATG
>NW_022730256.1:0-1226 GCF_011630105.1 Anneissia japonica | reverse complement strand
TGTGTGTGTTTTGTCTTGTGAAAAGGATTGTCACCTGCAAGTAGCACAACAGTGATATATTTGCTTTTGACAATCCTTATATCTTGAGTGCCTAAATTAATACTTAAAAAATACAAGTAAATGTTCTTCATACACATCTACTTATTTCATTGAAATGTTTTTGTTTTTTTTAATTTCTTTCATGCATAATACATTCATAACATTGAACAGAAAAAATAACAATAAAAAAGCCGTAATAAAACAAAAAGACAAATGAAATGTTTTGTTAATACTTAAGTAAATTATAGCCTAATATATACTTGTTTTGCGATGATTCCTTTTTCTGATTTTTCGACCCATCTCTAATATTTTACAATTATTTATTCACCCTTTCCTTGAATTTGCCTGCCAGTTGTGGCATGTGGCATAGAAGTACATCGGGTCCTGCTTTTTTTTTTGGTTCATATGAGTCTGCACTTAATAACTGCACAAACCTCACCATTCTACCATTTACAGTACATCCTTACTGAATACTGTGTTGTTCCAAGTTAGATCAACTCCTCTAACAATAAATAAATAAATAGTGGCCATGTGCAATATGCATATATTTATACATTTTTTGTGTAAAGTGCATAGTGGCAATGTGCAATATGCACTACATAAATATAATGTTATTATAATTAGTGGTGGGCTATTATACAAGTGTGATATTTCAAATACCAAATGTACAGGTCTTAAATGAAGTTGCTTATTGTTCTAAACATTTTGACACTTTTTTTGAAGAAAATGGGTTGAAAAATGGGACAGTGCGTGCCAAAAAATGAAATTGAGGGGCTGGGGGAAATGACCCCATCGATTAAAATACATGAAAAAGGTCATTACCTTTTTAAGTCATATTTTGGTGATGTTAGTGTCTATATATTTTCTTTTTAGGCCAAGGAATTGATTAGTGGTGTCAGAAATAGCTTAAAATTAATTATAGTGGTCAATTTTTTTTAGCTGCAATGTCCCATTTTTAAAACAATTTTCTTAAAAAAGGTGTGACAATGTTCAAGACAATAAGCAGCTTCATTTAAGATCTGTACATTTAGTATTCAAAATACCACACTTTTATAACCACCACTATTAAATTTTTTTGTTTTTTATTTCAGCTGATTAATTTTATAGTATGTCTTCAACATGCCATTTAAAGTTAATTAAAATTGTTCTAATATTCGTTTTTATTTTAATCCAGATTCGTACTGTGC
>NW_022730255.1:0-550 GCF_011630105.1 Anneissia japonica | reverse complement strand
TATACATACATGCATACGCACATACATATATATACATACATAATATAGTATACATAATATATACATATATACATACATACATATATGTACATATATAGATACATACATTATATACATACATATATACACCCATAGTCGTAAACCTATCTATGTGAGGACAAAATTTTCTTGACTTATACACAGATTTTTTACCTCTACATTCCACGCTAAAGAGGACATGTCCTCACATGTCAATATCATACACAGCTATACACAAAGTAGCTGTATAACTACAAATTGGAGGACATGTCCTCACATGTTAATATACACACCTATACACAAAGTAGTTGTATAAATACAAATTTGAGGGCATGTTCTCACATGTCAATATACACAGCTATACACAAAGTAGCTGTACAACTACAAATTTGAGGACATGTCCTCACATGTTAATATACACACCTATACACAAAGTAGTTGTATAAATACAAATTTGAGGGCATGTTCTCACATGTTAATATACACAGCTATACCCAAAGTAGTTGTACAACTACAAATTTGAGGACATGTC
>NW_022730254.1:0-1691 GCF_011630105.1 Anneissia japonica | reverse complement strand
ACCAAAGATACTAGTTCTGCTCTTACAATAATAGAGGGCGATATACAACTTTGAGTACACTACAGTCAGGTATGAACCTTCCGTAGTAATTCACTAATCCGAGAAAGGCTCTCAGCTGTGACACATTCTCTGGTTCTGGAGCCTTCAAGACAGATTCTATCTTCTCTGGTGTTTTGTGTAGTCCTTCACCATCAATAATGTGTCCACAGAATTGAATTTGTTTCTTGAAAAACTCACATTTTCCTTTGGTTAGTTGTAACCCATATTGCTGTAGACGTTGCATTACAGTTTCTAAATTTTCAAGGTGTTCTTTTGTCGTCTTTCCTGTGATGATCATGTCATCCAACATACATTGTACTCCCGGTATTCCCTGAAGTACTTGGTCTATGGCATTTTGCCAGATAGCGGGTGCTGAAGCGATCCCAAATACAAGTCAATTGTATCTAAATAATCCACGATGTGTGTTTATCGTCAAGAAGTGCTTATCTTCTTCTCGAACTTCCATTTGCAAGTATGCATTTCGAAGATCTATCTTTGTGAAATGCTCTCCTCCCGCCAATGCTGCGAAGATGTCTTCAATCTTTGGCAATGGGTACTTGTCAATGTCCAGCACCGGGTTTAGGGTGACTTTAAAATCACCACACATACGGATAGAACCATCCTTCTTGGGTATGGGGACAATAGGCGTTGCCCACTCACTATGGCTCACTTTGTGCAGAATCCCAGCATCAACTAATCGATCAATTTCCTTGTCGACTTTAGGTTTAATGGTATATGGTACTGGTCTAGCCTTGCAGAATTTCGGTGAGGCATTTTCTTTCTCTTTGATTCGTGCTTTAATGTTCTGTAATGTACCCAAGGTTTCGCTGAAAATGTCCTCATACTTGGTCATCAGACGTTCAACTGCTTCCATTGGCTTCTTGTCCTCACATCGTGCAATCAACTTTATTTGTTTCCAGTCAAGTTGGAGGTTCCGCAGCCAATATCGACCGAATAAGGGTGGCCCTCCATGTTGGACTACATACAATTCCAACGTCTTGCTCTGTTGATTTAATTCCACTTTTACTTTCAGGACACCAATAGGTACCAATACTTCACCGGAATATGTTTTAAGTTTAATGTCCGAGTGAAATAGCTGTAGATTAGCAAAGTTCTTGTTGTAAGTAGCTTTGTTAATAACCGATATCGCTGAGCCTGTGTCCAATTCCATTTGCAGAGATTGTCCCTCTATAGTGGGTGTTACCCAGATTACATCATCTCGTTTCACTTTGTGTATTCAACGTTATTAATTACTTCATCCCCGTATTCCTGGGAGCCATATTCAAGCGAATGTGCGCCTCTGTTGGACCACTTCCTCGTATGACAAAATGCAGGCTCATTTGTAGCCTTTGCTCATGGACATGCTCTTTGAACATGTCCCCTTTTCTTACAGTTATGACATGTTACATTTCTAAAATGGCACTGAGTTTCATCATGATTAGTGCCATTGCATCTAAAACAGGGTTTACCTTGTTTATGTGGCTTGCTTACACTCGTCTTTGGGCGTTCGTTGTACATCGCGTGTACTGTGTTTGAATGCTTTGGAGCTTGATAGCGTCCTTGGAAGCCGTTTCCATAGCAATGGCTATCTCTATGGCCTTCTTGTAAGTTAACTTTGATTCTGATAACAGCCGTTTTTATATAGTCTCATT
>NW_022730253.1:0-501 GCF_011630105.1 Anneissia japonica | reverse complement strand
GCATTAATATATTTTATTACTGTACTTCGCCATGCAAACCTTCAAACAAAGATTTTCCAGAAACTTACCTCCCTCCTTCCCCATTCAATTTAGTGTTTTTACTACTGTATCGATGCCAGCAAAATAAGGTGTTTAGAATGTTCATGTAACCTATTGGAAGTGACTGCTTCCAACATAGACCCCTGTAAGGTTTTGCCCAGAAAACTCATGAAAGCATGCACATTTCACTCCACATGTTCACTGGAATATCAATCTACTGGCTAACTGCATATGGCCTAGCTGTGTAGATGGATTGGCTTCTAGTTCTTTTCTCTTTCTGTTGTTGATTACCTTCTCCATCTAGGCCTAGAATTACTGCTTAATTTACCTGATTTGACCCGATAATCTACCTGATGCACTGGGTATTTTTGTATGAATAAAATAAATGCAATAGTTTTAAGAACTCATTAGAAATAATTCTGCTTTCATTGAACTTGGATGGAAGGATGCACTTACAGGGCC
>NW_022730252.1:0-594 GCF_011630105.1 Anneissia japonica | reverse complement strand
CATATTTTTCTTAAATTATTTATTTCAAAGCCTTTACTACAAAAGTCCTTAAATTGATTATAAGCCAATTTAAGTCTTCCGTATAAAGGTACGGTATTATTTCTTCTGTTAATTGGAGAGTAAAAACATTTATTCATTCTAATTTTTAATTTTTTGGAAACTTAAACATACAAAGTAGGAAATTTCTAAATGAAAACATTATTTAACACAAACACTATTGCTTTAAGCACATGTTTAAACAACCAAATTGAGTTTTAAAATAAGAATATTTTTGCATTTGTGTCAGATTATCCGGAAAATTACTACATGTTTTTTTTTCCACAGGACTCAAAACAGACAGACAGAAAAACACACAGACAGACTACCGGTAACAGACCGGAGATATTAGGCAAACCATGGACATCAGCGATATTTTATTATCGTACTCCAGGGGCACGACAGATATTAAGATAAACAACATAATTTTATCATTTTTATCATCTAAGAAATGTAAATATTGAATTGTATTAGGCTTAATACAGAGAGATTAGAAATTATTATAAATTAACTGGCGTTATTGTGATTTACTGTCGTGGTATTTATCGTCCGATCATT
>NW_022730251.1:0-522 GCF_011630105.1 Anneissia japonica | reverse complement strand
TAATTTTTAGACAAATATTATAATAATCATAATGTATTGCACTTGTGTCCATTTGTTGATATGCTTAAGCTGCTTGAAAAGAAATTAACAGCAGAAAGAGGGGAAACTTACATTAAACTAAGCCATTAAATAATCGTATATATCCAAAGAATTATTATATTAAACAAATTTTGAAAGGAAACTAAGCAGAAGCACAGCATTATCACTCCGTTTAGAGTTCTAGCACCTTAATAAAAGCCCTCAGCTTGCTTGTTCATAACTCCTAGATCAATTTTTAGTTGGTAAATTGCATTAATGGTTCGCAACTCCTTATTCAGGAAACAGGCAAGGGGCAGAATCTATGACAATTTACAAATGCCCTGGCTGTAGGGCCTACTGTAAACACACATTATAATTAGGCTTTTATGTTGTTGCAAAGAATGTAACATTCAAAGTTAGTCAGTAAAATGCAGGAATAAAAAAAAATAAAAATTTGCTAATCCATTCATAATTTGTTATTATTTTGCTAAAAGGATGTCTGAA
>NW_022730250.1:0-885 GCF_011630105.1 Anneissia japonica | reverse complement strand
CTTCCAGTGGATACTTAGTTTATTTTGTCATTCTGATCGGATTTTCTCTACTGTACCGTTTTAATTTTATATACATATATATATATATATATATATATATATATATTATATATATAATTTGTATCTGTCTCAAATTAAAATATTTACTGTACTATTTCCACCATAGGTCATCATCAGGTACTGGTAGGATAGTGGGATGAATAAGGTTATATAGAGAATAAATACAAAAGAATCCGTGGTGTCGATAAAGCCTAAACGGCGGTACAGACGGCATAACAAAACAATGAACATAGTAAGACAAAACCCTGCCTGGCCTAAAGGGGGTATAAAGGCATAGTTACTAAAAAAAACTTAACAAAAGTAAGCAAATCAAAGGCAAAAATATGTCATAGTATCATGGTCACAGTATCCATCATAGCATGATAAATAAATCAACGAATTAATCTACGATTAAATTCAGATGAATTACATTATTTGATACCGGTAACATATCATTATTAATATCATGATTATTATTAAAATGTTCGGCTATAGGAAGACCTGATGTGTTAAGGTTGATAGAGCGCAAATGTTCAAATGTTTATTATCAAATAATAATAAATGATTATTTTTTTAGTTGTTATAACATTATATATTCATAGGCCTATCATATATTTGGTTTACAAGTTGGTAATCTTTAGACTGATTTATCATACATGTGGTACGCCCTGGAGGCTTTTGTTTTTACACTATTGGATCCGGCTGCTATTGTTTATATCTTACCATGATGATGATGATGATGATGATGATGATGATGATGATGATGATGATGGTGATGATGATGATGATGATGATGATGACGATGATGATGATGATGATGGTGATGATGATGATGATGTTGATGAT
>NW_022730249.1:0-1220 GCF_011630105.1 Anneissia japonica | reverse complement strand
GAGTGATTCACCCCCACATCTTTATATGTCTGAGTTAACGCATGAATGGTTTCATGGACCTTCTCGGGACTTTTTTCCTAACCCACATCTTTATAATCTACTTTTGCTGAGAGTACCGCTTGAACAATTCTGTGGAGCTTTTGGTTTCTGCACATGACATGTTTCCAATGGGGATTTATCTGTTGAGCATAATCTCTAAAGAGAGAAGCCCTGGCAGCTTGCTGACTATGGATTTTTTTTTGTTTTATGATTTTTAGCTTTAAATTGCTGGCAGCTAGCTATTGAAGCCTAGTCTTGCTTATTTTGTATTGTCTTGTTTTTGTTTTTGTCCTAAAATAAATAAAAGAAATAAATTTTGTGAAAATTTGAATTGTTTCTTTTGTATGTTAAATTATATATAAAAAATTTTGGTAGTTAAAAAAGCTTCTCCAAAAACTTGTAAACAAACATTAAAGAAAAACATACTGCAATCCATGCAGCCTTTCTGGAACTTATTGTTTAGAGACACCATGTAGAGTACAAACAAAGTAACAAGTTTCAGGTTCTAAATTTCTATTATTATTTAAATATGATTTACACAATAAACTATTTACATATACTGTAACTGATTACTAAAATATACAACACTTTGCCAATCAAGAATAAAAATGCTGGAATGAATACATATGATATGCTGGAAACCAACATAATGTAAAAAAAAATAAATAAATATAAGGCATTCTTGCTGCACTATTAAATAATTAAATTGTATACACATAATTACAATATTATTGCACTGGGTTGTTTGTAGCATTAAGTACCTGTACTTGGCAGATTAAATTACAATCACTAAAAAACATTTTTTATGTGTATACAGCTAATTAGAAGATTATTAAAATTCCATTAGGATATCATTATTTAACTTTAAAGCCAAATGCCAGTATTTGGCCTATGAAATTACAATCACTAAAAATATCTTATGTATATACAGCTAATTAGGACATTATTAAAAAATCATTGTGATATTATTTAACTTTAAAGCCAAGTGCCTATACAGTATTTTGCTGATTAAATTACAATCACTAAAAAACATTTTTTTATGTATATACAGATAATTAGGACATTATTAAAAATTCATTATGAGATTATTTAACTTGAAGCCAAGTGTACCTATACTTGGCTGATGAAATTACAATCACTAAAAACATTTTGTGTGTATATACAGCTAATTAGGACATTAT
>NW_022730248.1:0-1145 GCF_011630105.1 Anneissia japonica | reverse complement strand
CTGATGATTAGAAAAATAGTAATATCGCCCTCTCTAGACCATAGCCTGATGATGCCATAGAGCTACCTCTATGGATGATGCTGATGATTAAAAAAAAACTACCATTGCGCCCTCTGTAGATTTATATAAAACCAATCAAAAACAACTTGATATAGAAAATAAGCAGTATATGCATAAAACGATTTAAACTTAAATAAAATCTAATCAAGCTAAACTATGATTAACCCGATTTCCTAGACCCGATTACAAGTATTGGCGGCGGTACCAAAACGAAGCCCCCCACTGACATGGGCCCTCGTTTTGAGCATGTTGGCGCATGACGTCATCGCGTTAAGCTTCCCCTCTGATCTAGACTATATTCCATTAGTTTATTAACTAACGTAATTTAAAATATACATTGGCTTATAAGCATTCATCAAAATGCATTGAATAACTCATTTAACAAACTAAAACGTTTCTTTATTATGTAATTTTAGGCGAAATACAATACAATACAATTCTTATAGCCAGTTTCCAAGCACTTTTAACGTCTGGTCCTGTGGCCCAATGGATAAGGCATCTGACTACGAATCAGGGGATTCCAGGTTCGAGTCCTGGCAGGATCGAATTTTTTTTTAATTTCGAATTTTTATAGTGTTTATTTTTTAAAAATTATAATAGCACAAAAATTATCTGTTTTAAAAAGTCCACATTTTTTTTTAGATATTTAAACGCCCAAATATGCCTCAGAGTTGAATTTGTACTTACGAAACAAAATAGCAGCGGCTTTCTAAATAGGCCAGTCTCGTCCCGAATCTCGTAAATTTTACCGTATCGGTGAAGTTTCATATACATTTTAAAGCAAAATGGAAAATTAGACATTACGTTTTTTGATAATAACCATATCAACTCATTAGCGCATGACATAACTCGCACTTTGATTATGTTCATTCGACAACTGAATATTGACAGCAAATAGGCCTAGGCCTATCTTTGGTTAACATTCAATAAACAAATTATCAATTTGATGATGACCATCTTCACCACCACATCCTCCTCCTCCACATCATCCAGTAGCGTATCTAGAAGTCTTGGAATGGGGGTGCTGGATTGGGTGGGGCGAAGGTGAAGTGGGTGGGGGGTCGATGATCAGTTGAGGGGCGCTA
>NW_022730247.1:0-938 GCF_011630105.1 Anneissia japonica | reverse complement strand
ATCATCATCCTTATTAATCATTATCAATCATCATCCTCATCATCATGAGGATGATAATGAAGAGGTTGAGGACGACAAGAATGAAGATGACGATGAGGGGCAGACGGGATGTTTCTCATCATTCGTCATCATTAACCTCATCAACATCATGCTCATCAATCATCCTCATCATTATCACGATCACCCTCATCAACAACCATTATCATCAATCGTAATCATCATCATCCTTATTATCATCATCATCAAACTCATCATCCTAATCCTTCTCCTCATTATCATCATTATCCTCACCATCCTTATCAGCATCATTTTTTCCTCATCATCATCCAACATCAATCATCATCTACCTCATCATCTTCCTTCTCCTCAGCCGCATCATCCTCATCCTCCTCATCATCATTCTTATCTTAATCACCATAATCATAATCATCATTACCATCATCCTCATTATTATCATCATCATCATCGTCATCATTACCATTATCATTTTCATCATTATCCTCTTCATCATCAGTCACTACCATCATTATGAGGATGATGAAGATGAGGATGACAAGAATGAAGATAAGGACAAGTGTGAGGATGAGAGGGATGATTCTCATCATTCATCATCATCATTCTCATCAATCATTCTCATCACCATCATCACAATCATTATCATCAACAACCATTATCATCAATCGTAATCATCATCATCTTCTTCCTCACCATCATCTTTCTTCTCCTCATCATCATCAACATCCTCCTTATAATGGGGAATATAATGAGGATGAGGATGACAATAAGGAAGATGATGATGACAATAATAATAATGACATCACTATATTAAGAATAACAGTACTAACGCTAATATTAATGTGAATTATAAACTAAAAATTTTTTAAAACGCATAAGAATAATGGTATACTATATTAATAATATAATAGAGTAACAACATA
>NW_022730246.1:0-507 GCF_011630105.1 Anneissia japonica | reverse complement strand
TTAAAAATCTCCTAAAACCATTGTATTTTGCGTATAAGCGCCCCTCAACTAATCATCGAGCCCTCCCCCATTTCGCCTCCCCACCCCCGATCAGCACCCCATTTCAAGACTCCTAGATACGGCACTGTTCTCTAGGCCTAAATATATTTAGGTACAAATAAGGTGGACGAAAATCGCGGTTAAATTAACAAATTACACATTTTTAGATTGATTAATACAGATATGTTTTTATTGCAAGGTATCTGAATTATGGTGGAATTGGTGCCGTAATTGGTCATGAAATTACACATGGTTTTGATGACACAGGTAAGATGATAAGTGCATTAGGCCAATTGTGTTGGCCATGCACTGTAACATTTGAATACTTTACTATTTTCCCACCTTTACTATATTCACCAATGTTCCTATTACTGTAATTCCAATTTTTTTCCTGTAATACTCAAATTCGGAGATTTAGTCATGCTTATCATTAGAAAGTCGTCTTCACTTCCATGGCTCATTCATCCT
>NW_022730245.1:0-996 GCF_011630105.1 Anneissia japonica | reverse complement strand
GCTAAAGGAGCATCATGAGCTAATTGAAGTATGCTAAGCCTACATTCAGATGGTACTACAATTTGATCAATTACATTTTCAATTTTCCCACTAATGGGTCGTTTTTGCCATTTCCTAAACAAAATACCTTCTTTCTTGTAGAATGCTACCCTATGATCGTTGATAGCATCTTCATCTATTAGTCTGTCTCGGATACCCTTAAGCGTATCATCATCATTTTGAAGTTGAATTAGTTTGGCCCTATCTATTTCTAACAGTAGGGGTTTGTCACTATTTTCAGTATCTATGGTATCCTCATTAGTCGATGAAACATTCTCATCTACCTGGTCATTTGTCCGTTGAGGCCTATGTACTTTGGGAACATCAGTGGTCGTAAGTTTATTTGAATCAGATTCATTGTTAGTTATCTCATCAACCGTAATTGACATCAGGTAACTGTCATCCTCGTCAAAGTCCTCTAGTTGTACCTTAGCTTGGGCCCTAGTCAGGATACACATTTCCTTCGCTATTACCTCACTACATGAAGAGTCCAAGTCATGTCCTAATAGTACGTCATGTAAGAGTCCATCAATCACAGCTACCTTAACCAACCCTTTTATCAATGTACAGTCCAAATTAATTTTAGCTAAGGGAACTGTGATTTCGCCACCTATACCCCGGACTGTTATAAATTCCTCAGGTAAATAACAAGTCTCCGGAATAAATTTAGAATTTACTGCAGTTTGGGTGCAAGCAGAATCTCGGAGAATAGTTACCCCCCTACCCTCTATGGTACCAGGTAATGTGCATTTCTGCATTTTAAGTTGGGCTGGATCAACTTGCCTTGTCTGTCGGTCACATTTAAATGCCGACTTTGGGTTGGGACCATGCTTAGGTTTATTTAGGGGCCTAGCCTTACAAGTTCTGGCAAAATGTCCTAATCCATCACAGTCAGCATTGTCACTCTGAACGTCAGCAAATTTAAGCCAGTTATCAAAATAATGCCTACTTTCATTA
>NW_022730244.1:0-800 GCF_011630105.1 Anneissia japonica | reverse complement strand
GAACCCTGCGGGTGTGTACATTCCTTTGTACGCAAAAACTAAACACAAATTTGGGAATTGCGATAATCAAATTCATTCATTGCATTTTGTAAAAAATGCAATGAAGTTATCGTTATGAAGTTATCGTGGAATGGTAAGAAGCAGCGACTTTTTTTTGTTTTTTTTTACAAGAAACTAGATCACGAAATGATGCATTACATTGTTTAGCGTCACATCTTCAAACATATCATATCAATAGTCTTTCTGCACGCATCCTATAAAACTTGTTTTAACTAAAATATGTCTTTAAATTAATTACTTAATCACATATTTAACACAGATAAAACATTTTATTAACAAAAAGCCAAAGCAAAATACACTACAAAATAAACTTGGTTTAGGCTTAATGTATATTTGTCAATTATTGTACATTGTGAAGTTAAGAGACATGTTTCATAACGGCAAAACAATGGTGTAAGCAGTCCTAGGCTATGTACAGTCATGGTACAGTAGGCCTATTCAATTTTTTTTGGTGGGGGGTGGGGTTGAGAGGAAAAAAAATTATAATTTATTTTAACCCACATAGTAGGTCCTAGTGTAGAATTGTCTTCCCTTCCCACAATCTTTATATAATTTTTAAGTCAATACGCATATTTATCATTATAACTGTCATTATCAGAATATGATAGGCCTACTTAGTAATCATTCAATGAATCGAATTGACTGAGAACATACAATAAATACAAAGTGTCCCATTTGCCTACATCGCGGTCGAATTTGTTCGGGGAGGCCTAAATGATCCCAGGGACGTATCCGGGGGG
>NW_022730243.1:0-1600 GCF_011630105.1 Anneissia japonica | reverse complement strand
ATATTATAGTATATGAGTATAACCATGTGTACCAAAAAAAGTGATCGATGATATAGATTAACAGAGCTAGTACACAACAAATGAAAACAGGAATAAAACTTAGGTTACTTCATGAATTTAATGTAGGCCACTACTTAAGGTTTCACGCTTTAAGCGATCTTCAGGTACATACAGTGCTATACTAACAACACGCAAGTACTGCTATAGGCTTATTCTGTAAGCTAAATGCCAGGTGGCAGAGACCGTGGGAAAATGTCTATACAAAGTAAGAATTTGTTCTGATGGCAACATTTAGAAACCAATTCTGTTCTTTTATTTAAAGTTCTGAACATTACTAGTGATTAAATATTACTTAGACCCATAGATAGGCCTATAGGTTACATTTCTTAAAGCACAGGGGAGCGTTTTAGTGTATGGTGTGATGTGATGTTGTGTGCGATTGTCTTTAAGATCCCATACTGTAGTAGGCCCCTATTCGAGAGTTTAGTGGTGCTGTGTATATTTTTAATATTTTACCAATTGAACATCCAGCAAGGTAGTTATAGTTCTGAACGTTAGTTCTAAAATTGCTTCGTTAACCAAAGAATTTTGTACTGATTTAGATATCAAGTTAATTTTTATATCATTTAAATGCAATGCTTGTTCTCATTTGAGGATCCTCTTCCTGTTGAAGTTCGTTCGGGCGTCTATAAGCCTAATACATATTGACTTGCGGACGCTGTAAGGCTTATTGACGAAACTGGTTGCCATTTCAAAACACGCCTTAACGAACATTTAAAAACGGAAAAAAATTCACATATTTTAAGCACTTAAATAATTTAATTCCTAAAATCAAAGAAGCACTGCATATACAATTGGAGCAGCCCTTCCTTAACAGACAATTTACTTTATTTGTTCATATGTTCAATTTACTAATTTGTTCATATGTTCATGTGTGTAGAAAAATAAATGAAACAAACAAACAAACAAACAATTACAACATGTAAATTGTGCTTGTGACGCAACCTTGGTGGGGGAGGGGGAGATCGATAAATAAATCTGAGGAGTTTTTTGCGATCAATATTTTTACTTTTTTTTATTACTTTCCAAAGGGGTGCTGCCCAGCACCCTAAATCCGCTCCTGGTTATTATCATCTGTATCACATGCTTCTTATTTGTTTTCTATTACTGTTGTCTTGATAGGTTGGTATGTCTATCTACGTAAGTAACATCGGAAGCGGGTCCTTCATCGGTTTAGCCAGCACTGCGGCTGCGAATGGATACGCCGTCATATCTTACAAATTTTCGGTCAGTGCTACATTTAACTCAACATATCAGTAATAAGGGGTGCTTAAAAGCTTAACCCTATTTGTATTCTATTTTTTTTTTCTATCATTGGGCCTGGAAAATTTCATAATTTAATAGCTTACCGGTACTATATTATATTTGTTTTGGTGTAAATTTTCCCAACCTGACTTGAAAATGTACTGAATACTCAGTAGTCTATGTGTGAAAACACTTGCGAAAAAAATCGCAAGTTGTTCTCGGGTGGGACACCAACCCACGATCTCTAGATCACTAGGCTGGCACCATACCTCTAGACTGATGGCCAGGGTTTTAA
>NW_022730242.1:0-1114 GCF_011630105.1 Anneissia japonica | reverse complement strand
AGAAACCATCACCTAAGCTGAAAAATTCACAAGAAACTGAGTCTACGTTAAGCAATGTAAGTTATTATCAATCAGTCAATTATATACTTATAAAAAAATGTTATATATATACTTGTCATCTCTCTGCTTATCTACAGTATGTGTCTATCTACCTACTTATCTATTTACATATATGCTACCCATCTATTGAATACTGAAACTACACTTTCTCATACGTGCTACTCACTAATCCTCTTAAAATGGTGCCATCTGACAAATTGTTTTTATTTTTATTCAAAAGATTGTGACAAGTCCTGTTATAGCTCCGCCCACTGCTGCCAATGTTCTGACAGATCTCCTTCAAAAGTCTCAAGAGGCTGTTGTTACTTCTCCAAAGGTATATTGGATAGCAAGATGCAAAGTGTAACTACCGGCTTAGTGATTGGTCCAATTTTAATTGGGACACCCAATCACCAGTACCCAGATAAAGACCCAAGTAATATGGACAGTCCAAGCTAGCTGGAAGGTGTTTGGTGGCAGGGGTGTGGGAATTGTTTGATTTTATTAAAGTAACGAAAGGGACCTCCAGTTGCAAGCCTAAATTGACTTGCCCATTCATTTGGTCCCTTTTTCTGTACCCTTCTTTTCTGCATTCATTTGCCCCTTTTCCTGTGCCTTTTATTTGTCCATTCATTTGTTCCAGTTTCATGCCCTCTTTAATTGTCCATTTATTTGTTCACTTTTTTCTGTCCCCTTCACTATCCCATTACTTCTTCCTTTATATTATTTCTTTCACTTTCCAATCAATTAAAGTTTTTGTATAACATTCAAAAAAAGTGTTTTGTAATATTTCTGTATTATAAACACTATTTTAAAGCCATGTTACATTACAGGATATAGATACAATGGAAATTGATGTGGTATCAACAACTCCTCAAGCACCAACCCCACCACCAGTTTCAAAACCATTGCCTGTGCTACAAGATATCACCCCCATACCAACCAATGGTAAAGCTTCTCTGCTCTGTAAATTTTCTTTATGTTATAATCAAATATTTGCAAAATTAATGAAACCAAATTTGATGGTTAAAATTATTACATGAACATCAATGGATAAGGTTGTGTGAAGCAACAA
>NW_022730241.1:0-575 GCF_011630105.1 Anneissia japonica | reverse complement strand
TATATAGTTGCATGTTGTGCAACCTTATTATTTACATATAAATAATGAAATGCTCCATCTCTAACATAAACCTTGGATTGAAATTCACGAGCGGATCACCTATTGTTATTGTCAGAGATTTTTCTTTCTTTCTACCCATTTTTGTTCAAATTCGAGCTCGGTACATGCGCACTTCAACGAAAATTTGGCTTGGCCGGGAATAATCACAAGAAGCTTTTCAATATGCTCAGTCATGCGTGACGTCATCTACGTGCAATTTTTGCGTATTTACATTATCATCATTATCTTCCTAACCAATTGTCATTTCTAAATCATATTCAAGGGGGCATAAACTTCAGGTCAAGGTTGAATATAATGTACCGATATATTTTGCGTGCACGTCATAACGCGCGCGCACGAGTGCGTCAAAATTTCAAAATGCTGAAAATCACTTTTTGATTAAATTAGAGCACGTTTCAGGCCATTTTGAGCATTTCAATTTTTTTTCCACTACGAGCGCGCATTTTTACTCGTGCAGCGGAAGCTGGAAATTTACGTTTTTTTTTTTTTTTGTCTTTTTTTTTTGTTTTTTTTTT
>NW_022730240.1:0-1666 GCF_011630105.1 Anneissia japonica | reverse complement strand
CAACCGATCGCAATACGAGGCTAGTCTGAATGGGGTATTACTGTACAGTAGTCTGTTTTATAGAAATGTTCTTGGCAAATGTTAATCCAGCTGACCAGCAGCAAGAAGAGTGAGCTCCTCGGTGTCAATGCCCAGCCATCAATTAGTTTTAGGAATAAGAGTAGTTTACTGTACCTTAATTTTTGTTATTATTATTATTATTATTATTATTATTATTATTATTATTATTATTATTATTATTATTATTATTATCATTACTATTTTGTTATTTTTTATCGATTTTTTTGATTGGCCCTACCGTAAACTCTAGTTTGAGAAGATTTTTCGATGATTTTCATATGTCGGGACCCCCGACTCATCATCTGTATTCCTAGTACTTTTTGCTGCTTTTTATGGTCATGATACTGCATCTGCCTGGCCCCTGGCTAAAATTCGGAGTCAATTGTAGGGACAATCTTTCTAATAATACTCAGTTTATGGGCTTTTAAATATTCATTGAAATCTTATTTCCCTGCAATTAAAATTGCATTCATTTATACTAACAGTTATTTTGTAGCTTCATTTCAGTAGACTTAGTAAATTTGTGTGTTACAGTAGTAAATTTGTGTGTTGCATGATTTAAACATTTTTATACTAACAGTTACTTTGTAGCTTCATTTCAGTAGACTTAGTAAATTTGTGTGTTACATGATTTAAACATTTTTATATGTTGCACTTGCTGTGTCGTACGACTGTCGCTCGACGAATCCAACTCCACTCTCTGTGAGCGATAGACGATGCAACAGCGTCTGCTGATTGTCTGTGGCAATCTGAACTGATCGTCATTAAAAACGCTCCGTTGCGCACGTGTCATCGCTTTGCGTTCGTTATAGGATCACGTCGACCAACAACCGTTGTGCGCAGTGAGTGCTGGGCTTAAGACAACCACCTGTTTTTTAACCCACCTGTTTTTTTATTATAACTTGCTATTTTAAGCCTCGTCTTATACATAAGAATGTAGTATAATTTCTTAGTAAAATGCATGGGACAATGTGCAATGTACATGTAATGAAGTTCAACTCTGCATTTAATGTTTCCTATTATTATTAAATTAATATTTTGTTTTCTTTTAATACTTATATTTTGGCCAAGAATAAGAAGGGTGATTGTAGGTCAGTAACCCCTAGGGTGAGGCACAGTAGGAGAAATTGTTGTAACCATTGTGGTACAGTAAGGCCCAGGATCTTACTTGTCATCATCGGGTGATGGATGGTACCATATTACGAAATCAATTAGCTTAGGTACAACCAATAAGAAATATTACTGAGGGGCTATTCACCTGTGTAATGAACAGGGTAACCGTAATTTAGTTAGAATTTGTGCACATTTCTCCAGTCAGTTACACTATCTTCACATTATGCCAAATAGAGTTAATAGAGTTATACTAAAGATTGGTGTGTGAGCACTTTTATTTGATTTGAGTTGGTTTTAAGTCACTTGTATTTTCCGGATTGATCAAGTCAGCGCCCTAGATATCCCAAATATGGAACTGGTTTACTTGTATCATCATCCATTTGCTTTTAATTAGTAAGAAGCGATACTTCTTCACAATTATGCACTATATAAATATAACATTGCGCTATATAAATATAACGTTTGTTATCCAAGACTCACAAATTCAACATCA
>NW_022730239.1:0-666 GCF_011630105.1 Anneissia japonica | reverse complement strand
GCGCGCGTATGCGTGCGTCAAAATTTCAAAATGCTCAATATCACTTTTTGACTACATTAGAGCACATCTTAGGCCATTTTGAGCATTTCAAATTTTTTTGAAATTTTCCACTACGCGCGCACATTTTTACGTGCGCAGCACGTACGGAAGCTAGAAATTACGTTATTTTACATATTTTGGGTTCCTGACATTGTTTTCACAAATTTCCATTCTTTTTGGTCATCTTTTGGCCAATAGCAATACCGTACGTGCGCATCAAACATAGGTATCTTTGTGCGTATTTTCCCGCTATACAGTGAAATTATGCTAAAATCAGACCTATTTTTAATCAGTTATAGCTCCTTAGGTTAAAAGGTGACCCCCAATTTTTATTACATATTCTGAAAGCACATAAGTTGTAAATATGATTTTATAGATCATAATGGCTGATCGGACATTGTGACGTCATCATATTGGCGTCTGAATTCAAAGAAAGTGATTTATAGCTATGACGTCATTTTGAAAATACGCATTTGAGCGTATCTCGCTTATCCTTTATCGATCATCTTCCAACTTTCAGTATGTTATAGCTGAGACAATTCTCTTTCATATATTTGACTTCCTTTTTAGATTTTGATGACGTCATCATGGTCAAAAAATTGTTTATTTCTGACCCCCTCATTTTTC
>NW_022730238.1:0-533 GCF_011630105.1 Anneissia japonica | reverse complement strand
TCGAAGACCTGTCTGTTACAAAAAAGAAAAATCAGAGACTAAGAGTAGACAATATTATTTTGAACGCAGGGATTCAAAACCTTGCAATTCACTTTCACTAAAGGTATTATTTTAAAAAATAGATAATCCTCTGAGGATACAAGATGAATGACAAGAAGAAAGGAAGAGATGAAGAAAGACATGCAGTACATATTATTCATACTTATTTATTAACTATTATGTGTGTGTGTCTTGCGGGGAATGGTAAAGACATGTCTTGACAACGTTCTAATAAAGAACGAAACGTAGAATCAATTATGGCCTCACGTTTTCATTCTTCGGAGTCACCATGTACTCATATTCTATTGGGAATAATCGGTGGATCCTTTGGGTTATGTCTAAACAGTGTAAATAAGGCAAAAAAACAATGGCAGAAGACAAACAGTGGTGCATCTAGGGGGATGTGCATGCCCCTCCAAAAATTACCTACGCTAACCCAGTCACACCCCAAAAAAATCAACTAAAATCACCTTATTTCGTAAGTTAGTGCTCCT
>NW_022730237.1:0-608 GCF_011630105.1 Anneissia japonica | reverse complement strand
TCATGTGAATAATACAATACATAAATAGAAAATATAGTATTCTAAGATTTCCTATCAATGGTACTTTTTTATTTATATTATATCTTTATTGGGATGGGCCCCTAATAGCCGGTCGTTATACCTCTAGCCCCTCCCTAGATCATCATCAAAATGGTAATGAAAATAATAAGGAAGCTAATCACAAAATATGATGATGATGATTATGATAATGATAATACAGACACAAGGTGTAACTTACGCTGAGAGGACTAGATTTGTTAAACTTTCAACTCGTGCAACTATTGACTGGAAGTTATCTGCTGGCATTGTCTCGTTGCTTGTACTGATTATTAAAAAAAACAAAACCAATAAAAACTTAGACCTCTAGAGACATTGTATAAACTACACTCCACTCACACATTCATCGCTTGGCTATTTCTATAGAAATCCACCACCACCGCCATCACCAAAACCATCGTCTTACCATCACCATCATCATCATCATCATCATCATTATCTATTAATATTATTATTATTATTATTATTATTTGAAGGTTTGCATGGCGAAGTATAATATATAATTACCAAAACACCATCACCAAAACCATCGTCTTACCATCACCATCATC
>NW_022730236.1:0-1272 GCF_011630105.1 Anneissia japonica | reverse complement strand
ATAATTTTCTTCTGTGATTATCTTCTACATTTATTTTGCTTTGCTGGTTGTATTTAATTTGTAGCTCTCATATTAATTTCATATAGCTCTCATATTATTTTTATATTTCTGTACATTTTATGGGGTATATGGTCAATTCACATGACAGATTACATTTAGAATATACTCCTAAACCAAACATTTTAAACAACTCACAGCAGGTAAGCTTTTATATTAAATAGGCTTACGATTACAACATTAAATGTACATAAAAATAGTAGGACGGTGAAGTTTTGGACTTCCCCTTATTTTTTCCGATATATCTCCCACGTAGTCGGTTGGTAGATTTAACAACGAAGCAAATATAAATTATACAGAATTACATCCAATATACGACAAGTTTATGATCCTTCCCTGGTTCTTTTTTTTTCAGCTGTATTTTCCCCAAGTGATCGTTTGTTAGATGAAGGATCAAAATAGAATATAAATTATAAACATTAACCTATTATACGATGGAGACTTTTGAGATTGACATGTTTGTCAATCCTTGACATAAAATATTATGTCAAGCGTTAAAAGATACTATAGGAGTGGCCGAAAAATTCGCCCAATAAATATTAGTGTTTCAAAAGTCAACATCTTACGTATTTGAGTTTCATTACTGTTACGCTATATTATAGTCATGCCTTCTTCATAAATATATATATATGATGATTTATATATATTATTTAACAGTGTTAACGGCTATCTTCATTTATATTATATGCAACTATTGGTTTCTAGCCGTACCTATAATTGTGTAATGGAGTGTATCTGGTGTTATTTGAATCTGTTCAACCATCCTCCGTGGTCCATTGGTTATGACGCTCGCCTTGACAGAAAGGCAAGTACAGTGTTCGAATAAAGGACATAATAATACATCGTGTAGCATAGCTCTCAACGAATGTAGTCCTCCAAATAAATGAATAAAGAAATTGTGTAATAAAATGCCTCTGGCGGGACTCGAACCTGCGACCTCTCGCTGTCAAGGCGAGCGTCATAACCATTAGACCACGGAGGCTTCATGGTTAAACAGATTCAAATACCACCAGATACACTCCATTACACAATAAGTACGGCTAGAAACAAATAATTGCATATGCTGTAATATAAGTCCAGATAGCCGTTAACACTGTTAAATTATATACATAAATCATCAAAGAAAGGTAAGTACAGTGTTCGAATATAAGACATAATAATACATCGTGTAACATAGCTCTCAACGAATGTAGTCCTGCAAATAAATGAATAAAG
>NW_022730235.1:0-9105 GCF_011630105.1 Anneissia japonica | reverse complement strand
GTGGCCGAGTTGACTTGTGGCCGAGTTGGATCGAATTCGTAGCTAGGCTTGGCTATTGACAATACAGCAAGCCTAGCTAGGGCTAGCTAGGCCTCCTGCTGCTCACATGACAAATCAGACCACACCACCACCACTTTTCTGGTTTACTGGATTCCCGTAACTACTGAGACCGAGGCAAACACTCAGTGCTTAAAAGTCCCTCTTGTAAATAAAATCACTGTTAGCGTATGGTGCAAACTTCAGTGGATGGTTGGACCATGACTCATTGAGCCTTGATTTGAAAGTATTAATAGTTGAACATGATACTGCTACTAGGTAGTGCATTCCAAAGCAAGACCCTAGTTAGAACGACTAAATTTCATCTTGTATTGATGTCCCGTTTTGTTTGGTGATCATTAACTTTATATACTGACTGACTATACTACACTACCAGTACTACTGCCTAGGCTAGCTTGCTTCCCGCCTAGGCTAGCTATTTACTGGCCTAATTATAGACTAGGCCTAGGCTAGGCCTCTTATTCCTGTAGGTAAGTTAGGATCCTGTATTCTTCGGTTCATGACAGCATCCTATATAGGCTGTAGTACACCACAAAGATATTGTTGGTAACTTACGAAAAACAGCGTTGAAACTGAATTGTAGAAAAAGAACTAGGGGCCTAAGACTACCGGTTGAATTTTTTTTTAATTTTTTTTTTTTTTTTGTATTGAAGCCTTTCTCTTTTCTCGTATCTGGAGTACGGCTCTGGAGTATCTCATGAAATAGCGCCACCGTATGGCTAATGCTTGAAAGGGGGATTTCCCTAAAAAGGGGCACGTGTTAGCAGCCACAGAGTGTGATCAAACTCAACGTGGAGTCCGAGTCAATCATTGATTTACACTTTACAAAATGAACTACAACAAGTTATTTCATTTGTCAGTCTTATTATCTAGCAATGCCATTTCAAGTGAGATTAATTGTAAACAATAATTATATGATGCTAGAATCATTATGTTTTCATGAAATACATTATAGAGCCTACTGTTCTATTAATTAATTTAATTTGTAAATTATTATTGATCTCAGAGTGAATGGGTGATGTAACTATGACAGAGCTGATGATGACAAAACCATGCTAATGACTGTGTAGATGGTGAAAATATAATAAAGCATTAATATGTAATTTTAATTAATATTATATGAGCACAGGCACTGGATCTGCTTTTGTAAACGGCAGAGTAATATGGGTGAGGTTAGGGTAAAAAAAAGGATAATATGCCATGAGGTCTCGACACTTGTGATCCATATTTGATTGAAAATGACTTCAACACGGTAGAGATTTGTTTTAATTATTGGCATTTTAAAATAATCCTACCCTCACCCTTAATCTATCCTTCAATGTATTTTATGTTTGTGAGATGTGGCACGTACCTTGTATGCCACCATCTTGGGCCCATTTTTGGGTTAGTGTGTTTTACAATTGTCGTGATTAAACGATTTGATGATAACAGAATCATGCTAATGACCATGGAGACGGGGAATATAAATGATGATGATGAGGGGGAGGCGACCAGAAAATTGAAATACGTTGTGTTGTGTAAACTCGTATTGATTTTATATTATAAATATATTTCGATTTGTTACCAAAAAACATTGACTGGTTAATGATGTACCGTATAATCAGGATTTCGATAAGAGTCTTAATTATTATTATAATTTGATAAAGATTGTCAAAACAACATCACAAACATTATCAACAACATCATCATCATTATTAACAAGATCATCATCATTATCAAGATCATCATCAACATTATTCATGTTGGTTATTATTATCCCAACCATCATTACTTAATCATCATCCTGATCATTATTCATAATCATAATATTCATCATAGTCAGGATTAAAAACATCATTATCTTTATATTTATCATTTTTAATGTTTTAGTAGTAGTCGTCGTCATCATCACCATCCTAGTTTATTAATATATTTACAATCATCATAATTTTAAGGAATCCTCCTCGTTGAGATCACTATTTTAATATATTAATATTATATTTAATTTTATTTGTATAATATATATTAGACTCTGATTAATTAATGAGTTCATTAAATCTTTCTACTGCCACATCATTTAACAAAAATTAATAAGAAAAAAAATGTGTAAATAAAGTGCTAATAATAATAACTAGCACTTTATTTACACATATTTAGTAATTCGTATTTATTATATTTTTCCGTTACTTACAAGCTTTCACAATTATTGTGAAAACTTGTAAGTAACACACCGTCCATTCAGTTTGGTAGACGCGTTGAGATAAACTTATTCGCCGGCATAAATCGTTTCTATTGTTTCAAATCTGTTTCTTTGACTTCAATAAGTGCGGCCGCATTGTAACGCGTTACTTGGTAAAGTTTAGCGTTTCATTGACTGTTCCATTGTGCTTTGAGCTCTATTGTCTACTATTTAACGCGTTTTGTAAAGCAAGTTTCAATTGTTTGAGTGTAGCGTGCTGTTCTCCGATCTTGCTACTTCGATTATGCCTTTGACTTTCCACGAACTAGTGGTGGCAGCCTTGCTCCGCTGTTCGAATAATACTGGAAGTTGTCTTGACGTCTTCAATATCATTAGGAAGATTTGCCCGGAGAAATACAGTCACAGGAATGCCAGACAATGTGTCCGCAAGATTTTCATTGAATCTCTATATATTGAGAGAGTCAAAAACACTGACAAGTATCGTTTGCGAGACGGCTGGCAATATGAATTACCATGCATTATCATCGTAAACGGGATGGAGTATCACGTCGCTACTAGAACCTGCATCGAATGGATGAGATACCTGCATACGATAACACGTACCAAACCAGTCATCCAATCTACATCACCAATCAACCACTGGGACATGGATTGCAAAGCAGGGACACAGTTTGTACCGGCGATTGAAAATGGAAAACAACTTGGTGTTGACGCAACAAGAACATTCGATAGTGAACCTGTGTCATTGAGCCAGAAATGTCGGATGTTTTCTATCGCTGAACTACTTAAACCAAAAGGAGAGGAGTCAGATTGTCTTCATTGTCCTGATAGTCCACCAGAGGTGACCATCTATGTTTGACATCGTGGTGTGTAACGCAACAGGCGTCATCAGAACAGGCTTATATATGTAGGTGTAACCAAAATTGACACTTAAGCCGTATAATCTAAATCAAAGAAATTATCTTTTTTTTCCTAAATTTATAAACTGAATTTATAAATGTACTGTAGATAAAAGTATCCTTTTAGCAATGAAGATTAAACTATAATAATTTCTATTGTACATAAGTGTAAAGTAATTTGAACCAATTAACGTGTGTTACGTTTTCTGGTGTTTCGATAGTATTAAAACCTTAATGTTTCTAAACCGTTAAACAAATAGAGAAATATCTCAGGTAGCTGTACACAATAATTTATTCAATCTTTTTAAGATTTCTTAAATGGAACAACTATATATAATGATGATGTTGTGATATTGTAAATAAAATTATTTCTCAATAGAAATTTACAGGTTGTGCGCCTCTTCAATACATTTATCTCAAAGTAAGTGAGTGATGTTGACTGAGCTGATGATGAAATTACAAAATAAAAATGACAAAAAGACGTTAATGCTAATATTAATTAAGATGATGGTGCTGCTGACAATAACAATGATGATGATTCTTTGAAAATTATGAGAAAGTGCAGACGATGGTAATATGAAGTATGACTCATAATAACGATTTTTATTTGTACAAACCGAGGTAATGATTGTAATAATAATCTTACTAACATGCCGATGATAACGATGACGATATTAATATATTACCAACAGACAAATTATCAAGTACAAATATATTTATCAATGTACCGTACTGTAGATAATAGCATAATTTTGGCAATTAAAGTTAAACTATGACATTATATATTGTACATAGAACAGAGTTACTGGAACAAATTAACGTATGTTACGTTGTCTAACGTTTCGATTGTATTAATATTACTCCGGTAAATATACTAAAATCTGAATCATGCCTTGCGTGCTGTTTTCCGATCATGCTACTTAGATAATGCCTTTACCACAAATTAGTGGTGGCAGCCTCGCTCCGTTGTTCAGAGTATGCCATTGAGCCAGAAATGTCGGATAATTTCTATCGCCGAACTTATTAAATCAAAGCCTGCAGAGTTAGAATGTCCTAACTTTCCAGATGGTTTGCCAAAATTAACCATCTATGTTTGATATCGTGCTGTGTAACAAAACTGTGACTAAATCTAACTAAAAGTAATTGTCGTGTTCTATCCTGAATCTATTTGTAAAATGTACCGAATATGATGTTATATAGTATATTAGTAGCATGTTTATATATTGCAGTTTGTGTTGACAAAACTTGACAATCAATTGTGTTATGTTATACATAGTATTTCTATGTTATATAATATTTATTTATTTTAG
Source organism: Anneissia japonica (assembly GCF_011630105.1). Taxonomy (NCBI): domain Eukaryota; kingdom Metazoa; phylum Echinodermata; class Crinoidea; order Comatulida; family Comatulidae; genus Anneissia; species Anneissia japonica. The sequence goes on along the minus strand of NW_022730235.1, from coordinate 4,660 downwards.
TACCTGAAGAAATATTAAAACAATATTTCATTTAACTTTACATAATAATAACCATGGGCATTCAATGTTACGAAAATAATTATGTTGCGATAATAAATATACAACTATTTTTCAATAGGAATTTACATTTTGTTCAGTCTATTTGTACTTATCGCATGAGTGAATGGGTGAGGTACGACAGAACTTATAATGAGAAAATCATGCTAATGACTATGGAGACGGTGATAATATAAAAATCAATGATTATGAGGAGGAGAGGACCAGAAACATGAAATACTTTGTGTTGTCAATATTTTTCTCCTGGAATCCCATTAAAACTTTTTTTTCCATAGGCTATCAAGCTTATTATCAACTTGTAAAGTGTCAGTATATTTGGGCCTATTGTAGAATCGTATTGGTTTTGAATTATAAATATATCTCAATTAGTTACCAAACAAAAGTCTCGTTGAGATTACTATTTTAATATATTAATATTTTATTCAATTTTATTTGTATAATATATATTAGACTCTGGCAGGGACGTAGCCAGGATTTTGAAAGGGGAAGAGCCGTTATGCGAGATAGTATGACCCCGGCGGGTCCAGGGGGACGAACCCCCCACCCTGTGAAGTAGCGCACTCTGAACGTTTTAAGGACTGTTTTGAGAGGATAAAGTGACAATTGTATTAGACACAACATATATATATATAATGTTAGCAGGCCCAGCAATAATTATAATAAATCAACAGCATCCATGAATTCGAAAGAGGGAGGGATTTTCACAGACTAAAGAACCACCCACCTCAGCCCCACCATGGTTGGCATTATCCTCATTATTATTCATAATTATAATAGTCATCATAATCAGTATTAAAAACATCATTATCTTCATATTTATTATTTTTAATGTTTTAGTAGTAGTCGTCATCATCATCATCCAATTTTGTTGATATATTTACAATCATCATAATTTTAAGGAATCCTCATCGTTGAGATCACTATTTTAATATATTAATATTATATTTAATTTTATTTGTATAATATATATTAGACTCTGATTAATTAATTAGTTCATTAAATTTTTACTTCCACATAATTAATTAACAAAAATTAATATGAAAAAATACGAATTACTAAATATGTGCAAATAAAGTGCTAGTAATAATTACTAGCACTTTATTTACACATATTTAGTAATTCGTTTTTTTTTGTTTTTTTTGTTTTTTTTTTTTTTTGTTACTTACAAGCTTTTACAATTATTGTGAAAGATTGTAAACGCACCGTCCATTCAGATTGGTAGACGCGTTCAGATAAACTTATTCGCCGGCATAAATCGTTTCTATTTTTTCAAATCTGTTTCTTTCACTTCAATAAGTGCGGCCGCATTGTAACGCGTTACTCGGTAAAGTTTAGCGTTTCATTGACTGTTGCATTGTGCTTTGAGCTCTATTGTCTACCATTTAACACGTTTTGTAAAGCAAGTTTCAATTGTTTGAGTGTAGCGGCATCTGGCTATAAAAGTCACACCAACTTTCTACAACTCATCAGTTAATGGTTATCTGTGCTCCGAAAATCTTCTAAAATCTAAATTATGCCTAGCGTGCTGTTCTCCGATCTTGCTACTTCGATTATGCCTTTGACCTTCCACGAACTAGTGGTGGCAGCCTTGCTCCGTTGTTCGAATAATACTGGAAGTTGTCTTGACGTCTTCAATATCATTAGTAAGATTTGCCCAGAGAAATACAGTCTCAGGAATGCCAGACAATGTGTTCGCAAAATTTTCATTGAATCTCTATATATTGAGAGAGTCAAAAACACTGAAAAGTATCGTTTGCGAGATGGCTGGCAATGTGAATTACCATGCATTATCATCGTAAACGGGATGGAGTATCATGTCGCTACTAGAACCTGCATCGAATGGATGAGATACCTGCATACGATAACACGTACCAAACCAGTCATCCAACCTACATCACCCATCAACCACTGGGACTTGGATTGCAAAGCAGCGACACAGTTTGTACCGGCGACTGAAAATGGAAAACGACTTGGTGTTGACGCAACAAGGACATTTGATATGGAACCTGTGTCATTGAGCCAGAAATGTCGGATGTTTTCTATCGATGAACTACTTAAGCCAAAAGGAGAGGAGTCAGATTGTCTTCATTGTCCTGATAGTCCGCCAGAGGTGACCATCTATGTTTGACATCGTGGTGCGTAACGCATCAGGCATCATCAGAACAGGCTTATATATATGCAGGTGTAACCAAAATTGACACTTAAGCCGTATACTCTAAATCAAAGAAATTATCGGGGTTTTTTTCTAAATTTCTAAGCTGAACTTATCAATGTACTGTAGATAAAAGTATAATTTTAGCAATGAGGATTAAATTATAAAAATAATTTATATTGTACTTAAGTGTAAAGTAATTTGAACCAATTAACGTGTGTTACGTTTTCTGGCGTTTCGATACTATTAAAACCTTATATATGTTTCTAAACCGTTACAAAAATAGCGAAATGTCTCGGGTAGCTTTACACATTAATCTATTCAATGTTTTTAAGATTTCTTAAATGGAACAACTGTATCTAATGAGGATGTTGTAATATTGTAAATAAAATTATTTCTCAATAGAAATTTACAGGTTGTGCTTCTCTTCAATAGATTTATCTCAAAGTGAGTGAGTGATGTTGACAGAGCTGATGGTGAAATTATAAAATAAAAAAGACAAAAGGACGTTAATGATAATATTAATTATGTTGACGGTGCTGCTGACAATAACAATGATGATAATTCTTTGAAAATTATGAGGAAGTGCAGACGATGATAAATATAAAGTATGATTCATACTAGCGATTATTATTTTGTACAAACCGAGGTAATGATGGTAATAATAATCTTACTAACATGCCGATGATAACGACGACGAAATTCATATATTACCAACAGACAAATTATCATTTTCTAATATACAGTATTTATCAGTGTACTGTACTGTAGATAATAGCATAATTTTAGCAAATAAAATTTAACTATAACATATATATTACATAGAACAAAGTTCTTCCACAAACTAGTGATGGCCGCCAAACTTCTTAAATCAAAGCCTTATGTACCGTATATAATGTTATATAGTATATTAGTAAAATGTTTATATATTGTAGTTTGTGTTGACAAAAGCTTGACAACCAATTAACGTGTGTTATGTTATACATAGTATTTCTATGTCATATAATATTTATTCATTTTAGTACGTTAAGAAATTGTAAACTGATATTTCATTTACCTGTAGATAATAATTACCACTGTCATTCAATGTTACGCAAATGAAGATGTTGCAATAGTATAAATGCAATTATTTTAAAATAGCAATTTACATGTTATTCAGTAGAGGCCTATACTTATCGCAGAGTGAATGGGTGATGTAACTAGGACACAGCTGATGATGACAGATAATGACTATGAAGATGGTGATACTATAATTCTAAATTATAGTGATGATGAGGAGACAATTAAAAAAAATGAAAATTTCCTTTTAATTTTTAATGACGAGGGTGGGGGTAGCACACCCTACTGGCCACACCGCTGGGCAACAAGAACAGATATTGAACCTATATTTTCTGTCGATGAAGTTCATAAACCAAAGCCTGCAGAGAACAGAGTGCACTTGCGTCGATCGGTGGGGGACAGGGAGGACACGTTCCCCCACTTTTCAAAGTAGGGGAACATCATATCAATTGTTCCCCCCCCCCTCTTCCACTTTTTACCAATCTTCTATAGTTAAAACACTCTTTTCGAAGCGTTTGGAAAGAACAACAAATGAAAATGACAAAAGAACGTTAACGATAATATTAATTATGTTGACGGTGCTGCTGACAATGGCAATGATGATGATTCTTTGAAAATTATGAGAAAGTGCAGACGATGATAATATAAAGTATGATTGATAATAACGATTATTCTTTGTACAAACCGAGGTATTGATGGAAATAATAATCTTACTAACATGCCGATGATAACGATGACGACATTAATATATTACCAACAGACAAATTATCAATTTCAAATATATTTATCAATGTACCGTACTGTAGATAATAGCATAATTTTGGCAATTAAAATTAAACTATAACATTATATATTGTACATAGAACAAAGTTACTGGAACAAATTAACGTATGTTACGTTGTCTAGCGTTTCGATAGTATTTATATTACTCCGGTAAATATACTAAAATCTGAATCATGCCTTGCGTGCTGTTTTCCGTTCATGCTACTTTGATAATGCCTTTGAACTTCCACAAAAAAGTGGTGGCAGCTTCGCTCCGTTGTTCAGAATATGCCATTGAACCAGAAATGTCGGATAATTTCTATCGCCGAACTTCTTAAATCAAAGCCTGCAGAGTTAGAATATCCTAACTTTCCAGATGGTCTGCCAAAATTAACCATCTATGTTTGATATCGTGCTGTGTAACAAAACTGTGACTAAATCTAACTAAAAGTAATTGTCGTGTTCTCTCCTGAATCTATTTGTAAGATGTACCGAATATGATGTTATATAGGATTAGTAACATGTTTATATATTGCAGTTTGTGTTGACAAAAACTTGACAACCAATCCGCCAGAATTATAACTGAGACGAGGAAATTTGACCACATTACTCCAATTCTACAACAATTGC
>NW_022730234.1:0-702 GCF_011630105.1 Anneissia japonica | reverse complement strand
AATGCTTCGGATGTTACAGTAACTGACAACTCAGGGGAAACTCTTGTTCCAACTACTACTACATCGTTTCCAGCTCAATTTGTGATAGGACCGAATAATATAACGTATACAGCCACTGATTCCTCAGGAAATACCGGTAGTTGCATGTTTACAGTAACGGTTACAGGTTAGTTATACATCGTTATCTATACATAGACTTCCTGGATATAAAATTATGCTTAAGCAAAAATACTATACAACTGATACTTTGCAGGATTTTTAACAACCAATGTATTTTGTAAATCTAATCTATTCCCCAGATGCCGACGATCCTGTATTGACATGTCCACCTGACACCAGCTTATCAACTGACGGAGGAATGTCGACAGCTACTGTCACATATAATGCTTCGGATGCTACAGTAACTGACAGCTCAGGGGAAACTCTTGTTCCTACGACCACAATATTATTTCCAGCTCTATTTGTGATTGGACCAACCAATGTAACATATACAGCTACCGATTCTTCAGGAAATACTGGTAGTTGTACGTTTACAGTAACAGTTACAGGTTAGTTATATTTAGTTATCCATACATACACTTACTCCAAATAAAAAGTATTTTTAAACAAAAATACTATTAAATTGCAACTCTTTACGATTTTCAACTAATAATTATGTATTATGTAAATCTAATGTACTCCACAGATAACGAAAATCCTGTA
>NW_022730233.1:0-807 GCF_011630105.1 Anneissia japonica | reverse complement strand
GAAAGCAGCTAGAAGAAAATGTCCGGAGAGCAAGCAGCCGAGCTCCATGGTTAGTTGTGGGTGTGCCCACTATGTTGAATGTGATTCATTCAGTATTTAAAATCTTAAAATCTCCGTGTGTATTTTTAATTAAAGTAAATACTGTGATTATTCCGCATTGCAAGTGGCGGCTCTAGGAAATAATTATTTTCTGGGGGTTGATCTGTCCGACAGGGGGGACTTGGGCTCGTAAGCCCGAGCTGAGGGAAAGGTTTGAGAGGGTGTTCTCCCTCTCAAATGAGATTTTTTAAGAATAGGAACCTCTGGATGGCCAGAAAAGACACTGTCTCATTGTGACAGACTGTGGTGGCTTGGCGTGGACCTATTTTTGTATATTTTTGTTTAGACCAAATGCCCGACGAGCTCTGTCCGATGGGGGTGGGAGCTTGACCTGTCCGGTGGGGGAGGGGGCTTAAGCCTCCATACGTTGGCGCCGCCACTGCATGGCAATTGAAGGCATTTGTTATCGTAGATGGGATTGTAATTTCAAAAGAAGAGGAAACGAAATGAAATGAGAAGGTTTAAACTGACTATGATGGGGCAGAATAGTTTGGTGGTTAATGCTTGCTTTTCATTCCCAGGGCCCTGAATTCAATACCTGTAACGGATTTTTCACGCAACTAAGTAAACTCCGCTCTCTATACGTCAGTATGAGCAGCATACCGAACGGGAAAATCAATTAATTATATCAAGCTTAGCAGGGTTTGCTGACATTACTTTTGCAAATGTAGCAAGATCTTTTCTACACTCTATATTTGTCATTATGGT
>NW_022730232.1:0-1060 GCF_011630105.1 Anneissia japonica | reverse complement strand
TCGAACCTTCGCACAATATTTGGCTTTCACGTAAACCTAGAAGGTTCATTCGGCGCTTTAGTGATTTCGTGCAACACCACGGATTCAGTTGTTCAAATTAACTGTCAGCTTTCCGAAGGAGAAACCAAACTTCTATCCCGAGGACTGAAATTTTGCCCAAAACCGAGGCAGGCTGACCCACAACAACTATCTTTGGATCTGGAAGCGTTTAAGATGCCGTGAATTTTTCGCCGATTCCGACGGCAACACCACGGATAACACGGGCAATGTTACTAAATTCAAACCTAAAAGTACCTGGAATCCCCTTAAGAATCGTTGCATAGATTTAGAAACTTTCATTCAGGCCATTAAGGAGGACTTTAAAAACCACACTCCTAGTCCAGATTTCCGCGACAATCTCACAAAAAATGAGAGGCAGGCCATCGCCAATTTGTGTCAGCGTGATGATATTATCATCAAACCAGCTGATAAAGGCTCTGCCACTGTCGTAATGGACATTAAATTCTATGAAGAGGAGTCCTTAAGACAACTAAACAATCCTCTTCACTATCGGAAGCTCTCAGAGGACCCCACTCCGGAAATTTCTAAGGAAGTGGAAAAATCTGTATTAAAGATGGTTAAAAAAGGTTCCATCGATCCCAAAATTGGACCCCATCTCATCCAGGTCGATCCCGCACCAGGACGTTTCTATGTCCTACCAAAAATCCACAAAGCAGGCCATCCTGACACTGACAGACCCATTATTTCGGGCAACGGTACTGCTACAGAAAAAATCTCTGAATATGTGGATGATTTACTGAGACCATATGTTGTTGCTCTCCCCTCGTACATACAGGACTCCACAGACTTTATCCGCAAAATTAACCAAATTTCAAATTTACCTAATAATACTGTTCTGGCTACACTTGATGTTTCGTCATTATATACTAATATCCCTCATGAAGAAGGTGTTAATGCGTGCATTTCAAATTACAAGCAAATTCGGGGCAAAACCCTATCTAAATCACATCTCCGTGAACTTATCATGCTGATTCTGACCAATAATAACTTTGTTTTCGGC
>NW_022730231.1:314-861 GCF_011630105.1 Anneissia japonica | reverse complement strand
ACATATTCTGAAAGCACATAAGTTGTAAATATGATTTTATAGATCATAATGGCTGATTGGACATTCTGACGTCATCATATTGGCATCTGAATTCAAAGAAAGTGAATTATAGCTATGACGTCATTTTTGAAAATACGCATTTGAGCGTATCTGGCTTATCCTTGGTCAATCGTCTTCCAACTTTGAGTATGTTATAGCTGAGACAATTCTCTTTCATATATTTGACTTCTTTTTACATTTTGATGACGTCATCATTGTCAAAAAAATTGTTTTTTCTGACCCCTACATCTTTCTTTCCTCAAAACGTTGATGGGCCCATATCATCTTAACCATTTGTCATTTCTGAATCATATTAAGTGAGCATAATCTTCAGGTCAAGGTTGAATGTTAGGTACCTTAATTTTCCGTTCGCGCGACTTAACAGGTGCGTACGCGTGCGTCAACATTTACATATGCATAAAACCATGAATATATTAAATCAGTTATAGCTCCATAGGATGAAAGGTGACCCCCAATTTTTATTACATATTCTGAAAGCACATGAGTT
>NW_022730231.1:0-306 GCF_011630105.1 Anneissia japonica | reverse complement strand
ATTTTATAGATCATATTGGCTGATCGGACATTGTGACGTCATCATATTGCCATTTGAATTAAGAAAAAATTGAATTTTTATTTATGACGTTATTACTTTTTATACTCGTTTGAACGTACTCGCTCATCTTGATTGATTGTCTCCCACCTGTGAGTATGTTATGGCTAAATCAATTCTCTTTCGGACGTGTCCCTTTATTTTTTATTTTGATGACGTCATCATGTTCAAAAAGAATGCTTTCTTGGAGCCTTCTCATCTTTTTTTCTTAAAAGATGTAAACACATTGAAAAAAGAGGGCGGCAGTCT
>NW_022730230.1:0-616 GCF_011630105.1 Anneissia japonica | reverse complement strand
GCATTTTAAATTTTATACTGTATTTGTTTTTGGAAACATGTCGCAATGACTCAGCAGGCCTCCCATATCTACATAAAATCCAATCTTGAAGGCCAATTTCCCTCTTCCAAAAATAAAATATAATTTTCCAAGAAAATCTAGAATTTTTCTTCTGAATTAAAAACTGAGAATATTTGTAAAATTTGCTTCTCGAATACATTTTTTAATATAATGGGTAAGCCCCTTACTGAAAGATTTGCATGCTTATACGTTAGTGCCGTAATAGGATTTTAATTTATATTCAAGACAAAGTAATAAATGTTACCACACAAACTTCACTGCTTTTTCAACAATGACGACGCACCATTGGCGACATTTTATTTAAATCGTTATGTTTCTCTTGCGGTCAATGATTATATTTATTATAACTGGCTTGCTATACCTTGTACTGCTGTAAATATGTGTATGAGAGGTGAAGGTGAACTCTGCGTGTATAATTCAGATATTTATCTTCGTATTTTCTCTTTATTAGATGTAGGCCGAATCGTTGGTTTTGGTATGAACGGGCTACCTTGAAAGCAAAGGTGATGACAAAAGCTTCCTAAATTATGCCAGAGAGTTTCTACTAGTATTCATA
>NW_022730229.1:0-674 GCF_011630105.1 Anneissia japonica | reverse complement strand
AACCGTAATGTAGAATCACAAGACCGTTATTAATTTATTCCTGTAAAAATACCGTCAAAATACTGGCAATCAGGACGCCAGTCGTCAACCGTAATGTAGAATCACGTTTACCCTTCACAATTATTCCCTGTCAAAATACGGAAAATTACTGTCAATCTCAATGCCAGTCGTCAACCGTAATGTAGAATCACAGTACGGTGAATAATTAATTCCTTAATAATACGGTAAATTACTGTCAATGTTAAATGTCGTTCGTCAACCGTAATGTAAAATCACAGGTACCGTAAATAAGTAATTCCTGTAAAAATACTGTAAATTATTGTCGTCAACCGTAACGTAGAATCACAGGTGACGTAAATAATAAGCTTGTCAACCGTTAATAATGTAGAATTACAATTTTAAATTTATTAAAAATAATTTCTGTAAAAATACAATAAATTACTGTCTAAATTACTTTTGCAAAAATTCCCACTACATTTTTGGTGGCTAAAAAAAGTAAACAAAATAACGAAAATTGTTTATAAAGTCTATAGTTTCAGAAATGTTTTAAAGAATCTTCATATTTAGACTGTTTAAAAAAAAAATTATATTTGTAACTACAATACACGTCTTTGTTGAAGAAAAACGAGCCCCAACAGATGTCTGATGTACTTTTTCTTACTTACTTATTAACT
>NW_022730228.1:0-578 GCF_011630105.1 Anneissia japonica | reverse complement strand
TAAATGTCATCCAGATGTAGAATATTCTCTTTAATTACTTTCTGTGTAGTTTTCCTAATTTTGTCTAATATATTTACATTTCTTTCTGTTAGGCTTTGGTGTCAAAATTTTCAATAGGCTATACAAATGGTAATTAAAAATCGACACTAGGTTAATTTGTTTTGTATCTGTTTATATACAGGTTTTTGTTAGCGCATCCAGGTTTGTTAAAAATTATACAAAGTTTCGATTGATTGAATGGAAAAATAATGATATTTTAACGTTTTCCGCAATAAAAAAAATATTGAATATAATTTTGGGGATTGCGTTTTAGTTTTTATTTTTCAAGCTTTACCTAAGACCTGGATAGCAAATTCACATGTGTCAGCATTTTCGTAATCATCCGTTGCTGTGTAGACAATCTGAATAAACGAAGTGGTGACTGGTATCATACCACCTGACTGGTATGGTGCAGCTACGACCGTAACATTGTTATTACTATTGTCACTAGTAATAGGTGGATCCCAGGTGACAGTTGCATATGAAAGACCTTCATCTGTCTTCACATATATTATACTTAACATCTCACTGATGTAGTT
>NW_022730227.1:0-942 GCF_011630105.1 Anneissia japonica | reverse complement strand
AGGACCGTTCCCAGGATTTTCGATGGGGAGGTGCGTTTTGAGAGCGTCCGCACCCTCTGCACCCTGAGCCTGGACGAGTAGGTCTACAATAATACACAGTACTTCTGAAGCTCAAGATATTTGTGAAATTGGAAAAACATATTTTAATTACAGGACAAACAATGATGTATATAATATTTGATGGGCTTTAATTTACAGTATGTACTACTTAAAGAAACGTCAGGGTTGGTCTCTAATGTTCACAGCAATTAGAAATGCAATTTCAATATGTATTTTAGAAGAAAAGTTTAAGCTGTTGGTCCTATTTGCAATATGGCAATGTAATGTGGGGGGGGGGTGGGGGGAGAAGACAACATGTTTGTCTAAAGAAAGGATGGGATTACACCCAAGTCAATAGTGTACAAACACATTTTAAGGGGTTGAAGAGTAAAACAAACTTATTACAATAATTACAAAAGTACTGTTACAGTAGGCCTAATGTGGAATTGCCACTCTTACAGTATATGCTTGTTTATATTCATAAACCATCTCTTGTATTTTAAACAGAAAGGATCCTTTTTCATCTGGTCTTTTTCAATTCTTTAAGAATCATGATATTCATTTCTAGTTGAAATAGTCTGACATTGTAGTCTACAATACAATGTGCAATTGGGTTTTGGTTTTCCAGCACTGTGTTCATGCTCCTAACATTTATTGTTGTTTTTAAACCACAAGATTTTTCAAAAAGTATCAGCTTGACAACTGTTTGGGTCTTTGCAACTCTGGTCTGCATTATCAATCTGGGCGGCGACTGTTGTTTTGTGGCGGCTCCGCACTGCCCATGATTTTAGCAATGAATTATTATCCTGCACTCTTGAATAAAAGATACAAAATGTGATTCCTGTAAGGGAAACAGTCAAAAAAAGGTTTAGAAATTTGCACGTATAAATGACCTCTGAACTT
>NW_022730226.1:0-1328 GCF_011630105.1 Anneissia japonica | reverse complement strand
CAAACAGTATAAAGGAGGCTCCGGGTTCAAATCCAAAAGAGGTCCACTTTCATTTTCTACTTCCTATTAAATCATCGTTACATTGATGGGGTATGGTTGCAATTCCATTGGACCGCCATAACTCAGGCGGGCAGAATACCTACAACGCTTGACGGGAGGTCCTGGGTTCAAATCCCAAATATGTTCAATTTTATTTTCTTCTTAATTCATATTAAATTATCGTTACGTTGATTTGGTATGGCTCCAATTCTACTGGACCCCATAACTCAGTCGGCTAGTGCATCCACATGGTATGTCGGGGGTCTCGGGTTCAAATCCTGGAGTCGAATTTGATTTAACTGAATTTGTTCGATAGATCGACAGTCGATTTAATTCTTGCGAGCTTTTACTGCTTGTCAACCATCGACAAATAAATAATGAAAATATAATCGATAATCATCATCTTCGTCATATTTGTTTCTACATCGCTTCTGAAGATAATGAGGAAATGAATGCCGCCTTATTAAAACGACTAACTAAAATACATAAAAGAATAACTGAGCTGCATAATTATGATACATGTAACATTGACTAATGCATGGTTTAAACATTTCATTATTAGGGTATGCCACATACTGTACATAGCAGATCATTATCGGTTGAATAACATAAATGAATAATTTGAAGAATTCATGCTACAACAATTGTAAACTTGATTAATAATCGCCTGAGGCTCCAGACGCCGATCAAGACTGCCCTGACCATCGCACATGGTGGTTCCATAGTGGGCGGAGTCGTTAGAAGAGAAGGTAATTTTTTGTTGTTTCTGTTACTTTAAGACAAATTCCAGGTTCTTTTGAATGTGTTTGCAAGTTGCGCTAGTCTACAGTTAGGTTGTGTTTCTATAGTAGTCGTTAAAATAGTAATTAATTTCAATTAATTTTAAATTAATAGATAGTTAAAATAATAGTTTTTCACTTTAGTGTGATTTTAAAATAACATAATATAATAAATATTATATGTGCCTTTCTAATGTTATAAAAATGAACGCACACATTATAGGCCCTAATATCCTCTCTGCACTGTAAAAAGAAGTGTTTAAGATTTAAACACATGAATAAACACATATCTGTGACAGTTTTTAAACATGTGATGGCATTTATTTAATGAACATGTTTAATAAAAAAAACATTCAGGATGTTTAGTTTTATAACATTTACACTGTTTAAATTTTAAACACATGTGTTTAAATTATAAACACTAGATATGTGTAAATTATAAACACAAGTATTTAAAAAGTAAACACACATTAAAAAGAAAAACACGTCAAAACGTTTTTAAATTAAACA
>NW_022730225.1:0-706 GCF_011630105.1 Anneissia japonica | reverse complement strand
CTATTTGCTTATCATGTTTATATATATATATTATATATATAAATATATATATGTGTGTGTGTGTGTCTATATACACAATAAGGCATACAAGAAACCATACTGTAGAAGATGCATGCTTAAATGGAGTGATCTACAATAGGCATCTACAATAAAGTATCATGGGAAAATCAGAGAAAAGAAAACAATATGCTTCAAAAGACGCATATGATATATACTGCACTTGTAAAGTCAATGTTTAATTAAATTACTTAGAGAATGGTTAGCAATTATATCTGTTTAAATTTGACTTCGCATGTTCACGAAATCAATCCGATATATCTGTTTATAAAAGCGCCAAGACGACGACAACAAAATAGATTCGTCATTGTTTCGCTCTTGCCAATACCTTACCAACTGACTCGTGAACTCTTGGAATTAATAGCCCGCGGATAATATGACAAACTAAGTTGAACTAATTCTCAAATGTACGATGGGAGGTGATAACAATTTACCTCATGGTACCACCGAGATGCGGCCAGAATTCACAAGCGAGAGATTATGTGTATGTGCCTTCTTGGTAGACATACGTGTTTGTAGAAGATCAAGAGATAGGCCTAAGAATCAAATGGTGAAATGTTGTTGCATAATCACTTCGCCTTTTTACAATATTCTTGTTGGTAATTAACGCGGTACATGGATCAAGATTACAATTGCATTGTGCCAGTTT
>NW_022730224.1:386-1669 GCF_011630105.1 Anneissia japonica | reverse complement strand
AAACGACGTGCCTGACGACGGTAATGGCACATGAATTTAAACCTTGTCAAGTTGGTTGGAAATGCAACACGAATTTTGCCTTTACAGTATACGAACTATCGGTCTGATAGTGTCGAAATACAGTCTGCCGCCCTCTATTTTCAATGTGTTTACATCTTCTAAGAAAGAAAGATGAGAAGGCTCTAAAGAAAGCATTCCATGATGACGTCATCAAAATAAAAAATAAAGGGACACGTCCGAAAGAGAATTGATTTAGCTATAACATACTCACAGGTGGGAGACAATCAATCAAGATAAGCGAGTATGTTCAAACGAGTATAAAAGGTAATAACGTCATAAATATAAATTCAATTATTTCTTAATTCAAATGGCAATATGATGACGTCACAATGTCCGATCAGCCCATATGATCTATAAAATCGTATCTACAACTCATGTGCTTTCAGAATATGTAATAAAAATTGGGGGTCACCATTCATCCTAAGGAGCTATAACTGATTAAAAATATTCATGGTTTTATGCATATATAAACGTTGACGCACGCGTACGCACACGTTAAGTCGCGCGACGCGAACAGAAAATTAAGGTACATAACATTCAACCTTGACCTGAAGCTTATGCTCACCTAATATGATTGGGAAATGACGAATGGTTAAGATTATATGGGGTCATCAACGTTTTGAAGAAAGAGAAATCAGGGGGTCAGAAAAAACCATTTTTTTGACCATGATGACGTCATCGAAATATAAAAAGGGGTCAAATATATGAAAGAGAATTGTCTCAGCTATAACATACTCAAAGTTGGAAGAGGATCGACCAAGGATTAGCGAGATACGCTCAAATGCGTATTTTCAAAAATGACGTCATAGCTATAATTCACTTCCTTGAATTCAGATGCCAATATGATGACGTCACAATGTCCGATCAGCCATTATGATCTATAAAATCATATTTACAACTCATGTGCTTTCAGAATATGTAATAAAAATTGGGGGTCACCTTTCAACCTAAGGAGCTATAACCTGATTAAATATAGGTCTGTTTTTATCATAATTTCACTATATAGCGGCACAAATACGCGCAAAGATACCTATGTTTGATGCGCACGTACGACATTGCTATTGGCCAAAAGATGACTGAAAAGAATGCACATTTGTGAAAACAATGTCAGGAACCCAAAATATGTAAAATAACGTAATTTCTAGCTTTCGTACGTGCTGCGCACGTAAAAATGCGCGTGCGTAGTGGAAAATTTCAAAAAAATTTGAAATGCTCAAAATAGC
>NW_022730224.1:0-300 GCF_011630105.1 Anneissia japonica | reverse complement strand
AGTACATTCAACATTAACCCGAAGTTAATGCTCACTTAATACGATTTCGAAATGGCAATTGGTTAGGCTGATAAAACCGATAATGTAAAAACGTAAAACTGCGCGTAGATGACGTTACGCATGACTGACCACGTTGAAAAGCTTACCATGACTATTCCAGACCAAGCCAAATGTTCGCTGACAGCGATTTTGCGTAACTCGTGGCAGTTTTTGAGATATCGTGCGAACCAAAAAAGGGAGAAAGAAAGAAGAATAAAAACTAGATTTGAACTCGTCACTGAGGACGAGTTAGGTGATCCG
>NW_022730223.1:0-699 GCF_011630105.1 Anneissia japonica | reverse complement strand
TTTAAAGTTTTGTATTGAATATCTTTCACTGGACAGTGCTGCGAGTGCTGCGACTTTATCAGCCCGTAGAGAAAATAGAACTTTTCTCTATGATCAGCCTTAAGTTACTGGAAGAGTCACTCATTTGAAAAAAATGTTTAAATAAAAAGTCACCATTAAGAATTTTCCTACTAAAAAAATGTTTTTCACACCTGGATGTGCGCTGACTCGCGGCACTCTAGTAACCAAAAACGTCGTGTTTTTGCTGTTTTCTCCTTTGAATTTCTGCTTGTTGTGGTCTTCTGTGTGATCTTTGTTGTTGCCTTTTTTGTGATGTGCCTTATTGCTGCTTATTGACGTGTAGAGACTTAAAACTAGAATTTCAAAAACCACGACGATTGCTAGGCCTAAGTTGCCGATCAACAGTTTGTTTCGTTGGCCGCTTCCACTGAGGAGAATCTACTATTTTCTTTAAGCTAAGAGGAGCCTAACACCGCCCCCAACGGTTGTTTATTTGCGAACTTGTGAATTGCATTGACCACCTGCCTGTGACTGTATTGTATCCCTGTGCGTAACGTTCATCGACTAATTATGCCTGGCCATAAATATAGTTACAACCAGCTAATTGCACTTAACAGGAATGTTTTTAATACAAGGATTCACACTCTTAAGGAAATATTCAAAAACTTCGGTATTGGAAAACGGAAAATAAGGAGGGGA
>NW_022730222.1:252317-252951 GCF_011630105.1 Anneissia japonica | reverse complement strand
ACGTTCCATGTCTTTCTTCGAATGTGGAAACCATGCAGGTAGTCAGATTTGCGAGAAAAACTTCATCTACGTATTTCTCGACTGAGACGTCAGTTGAAGCTGTAATTTGTGTGGCAAGGAGATGGTGCTACCCTTAGTTCGTATCAAAGAAATTTTTGGTTATAATAGGAATTTTTTATATTTTTTTGGTGACGTCACACTTACAAAAAAAGTTAGCTTGAATACGTCATAAGCTAGATTACGTCACCTTTTCCTGGTAAGGCAAACTTTCCCGGCGTGCTTTTTTCGTTTACTAAACAAACGCCACTGCTTTGTACATGTAAACTAATTCCTCCATGGTACATGGATGCCTTGCCTAGCTAGGGCTATATGAGCTGCATTGTTAGCATTGTATACTTAAACAAGGTCTGCAACTGAATTATTCTTAGTTATTATTTTTTTATTTTAATTTATTTCTTTCGAATGAGTCTATCACATATAATTGCACTGTCTACTTAGGCCTAGTCTTATTATTATTATTATTATGCCTCATCGTCCCCCGCTACACAGTACACCAGTAGGCTAGTAGCCCCCCCCCCCCCTCCACCCCCACGCTATAGTACAGACGTTTGCTAGGCAACCGAACGTGATTGCA
>NW_022730222.1:235396-250094 GCF_011630105.1 Anneissia japonica | reverse complement strand
AGATGGGTATAAGAGACAGGAAAAATGTTGAGGTAATTATAATAATTTTTCTGTATCTAACTTATCTAACCTCTTGATTGGAATCCCAAATCAAAGTATGTATCCACTTTCTTTCAGCACGAAACCCTGCCCCATCGAACTTTACACATAAGCTCGTTGCTGGGTGTAAAGTTCGATGGGGCAGGGTTTCTTTCAGCACGAAACCCTGCCCCATCGAACTTTACACCCAGCAACGAGCTTACAGTATGTGTCCTGTGCCTTGCTTCTAGTGATTCCACATACTCATGGACTACAAAACAAAATGCACCAAGGAATACCACCACTAAACTGTGAGTATGACAACAAGTAAGTAAATATTAGCAAAATGTGTCATTCCTTAGTAAATTTGACTAGATATGTAAATAAACGTCTGAATAATTACTGTATGTATGTAGGCCTATGTATGTATATAAACATTTTACATGTTTTCAAGGGGCAAACAATGTTTGCACCCTATTATCTCTGCTATGATCATCAACCTTGATGTAGTAGCAGGGCTTGAGTGTCTCTAATCCACTGGAGGCCAGACCAATGGTGATCAATTTTGGATATAATTATTATGTATTTTCCATAAATGACAAAGGAATCAGTTTACAGATCACAAGCAGAACAATTTATTGATTGTTCATATACACATTTCAAACAAAAAAAAGTAAAATTATTTACTATATATCAAAATAAAGCCCAATCCATAATTAACATTTTATATTATTTGTATACATTGATGTCTTGAAATAATACATATAACTGACGAAGGAAATCAGTTGACAAATACAACTCGCCAACAAAATTGTTTCATGATATGGTGAATTTTCATTTTCACCTTTCATACAGAAAAAAAAAATCATAAAATTGTATACTATATTTCAAAAGAAAGCCCATTTCAAAAGGAACATTTGTTTTTAGAAACATTTTTTTTTCTCAAATCAAAAGAAAGTGTTCAAAAATCCATAAGAAGAGAAGCGACTCGATAATGGAAAAATTAATCCAGTTCTATATGGTAGCTGCCCCTCGGAATTCGGTATTTTAAGGGTTAAAACTCAAGCTATGGAGAGTACCTTTATGAACATCTTACCCTCAGTTGAGGGTAAGTACGGTACTTCTCAAGAATATTTGTTTTTCTGATACTGAAGATTCATGCCACAGCAATAATATAAATATGTTTAGAGATCATATTATAGTAAAACTTTATAATTAAAAAGAATAAATTAAAGTAGGCATAATTTTTTTTTTAATTGCATGGCAATAAGATAACACCAAAAGTTACAATTTATAGAATTATTTGTAAGAAATGCATTATATGAAGTATTGTAGTTGTTGGTAAGTTTATGTTGCCATTTCTGACTCGATTGAACTCAAAGCAACTCAACTTGGTAGCAACCACAATCACGCAACCATGCATAATGCAAGCGACTACAAGATACAAGAAAATTGGCTTCGAAGGTTGCCATACATGGCAATTCTTGAAATATTTTAGAATGATATCTAACAACGATAATCGGTTATTAAAATAGTATTTACTATCAAAATATTATTGTAAAAAGGTTCATTTTTGTTGTTAAAAATTTAAGTTAAAAATGAGAATAAATTTGGCACAAAAGAGTTTTTTTGTAATGACAGTTTGTTATGTGTGGGAGATGGAGTTTTAAAAGTGAAGGAGTGTTGGGACAACTTTAGTTGCCCTGAGTGCATTTGTGATTTCCTACTGTAGATACTCTCCAACTCATTGCTATGCAATGCTACCATAATTTCATACGACATTACCAATTTGAGTTGCTGGGTCACTAATATTGCACAATAAATTTCAATTGCTTGTAATTTACATTGTAGTGCAGCAAAGTGAAGGTTGATGCGACTGAGAGCAACTGGCATTTCTTTCGTTGCTTTAGGTCACCTCACAGAGTGCTTATGTCCCATCACAATTATGACTCACATTTGTCAACCAGTTTTCAAGAGCAGTTGAGTAATTTGCAAGGGTGACATCAGTTTTGCTTAAATCCATTCTTCCAAAGGTTATTTAATTCGTATGTTTGGAAGTGTATTTTTTTCTCTGTTGTATAGCACATTTAATGTCAGCTGTAAACCAAGAAGTTTGTTTTAATGATGTTTTTATTCTTATTAACTTTTAAGAATTTGGAGGCAACATTGGAGAAGATACAGTTTTAGATTTCATTGATGGTGGTGGTAATGTTTTAGTAGCTGCAGGTTCAAGTATAGGTGAGTGCAAGGACAGTAAACTTTCAAAAAGCAATGAAGGATATAAGATTTTGATACATGCATGGTAGATATGTTTCCTCCTTATATTGTAGGTGAGTACTACAAGTGCAGTAAACATAATAAAACAGTAAAAAATATACGATTGTGATATGGTAGTGTATTTCTAACTTCCGTTTCCTCATTTTCTTGAAATTCTTGAGTTGAAAATTTTATATTGGATGATTTACATTGCTTGAAATAAGGGTATACAGTATTGTATTGAATTGTTGTTGTGATGTACCCCGTTTAGGCAAGACTTTTTTATACCTTGTTTCGCAAAGTTATTTTTTTTAAAGATCATCAGATTTGCGGGAAAAAAAATAAAAATATAATGTTGTTTTCTTATTTAGCAAATAGTTTTGCCAAAAAACTCCAGATGGAGGAGAAAATAAAAATAAATTGTTATAAAGTGTATGTAAACAGTGGAGTATTGAAAAGGTATAATGCTTTAAATTTATATAAGTAGGAAGAAATATACATATTTTATTTTTGGAGATTTCAATACAGCAGCGGGTGTAAAAAAATAAAGAAAAACTTTTAATTTTCTGAAATTTATGTTTGTTTGTTTTTTTTTTGTGGTGGAAGGTGCGCTAATTGGCAAAAAATAAAAAATTAAATCATTATTTTTGGCGGGCAGCGGGTTTGCAAAACAAGGTATTAAGTCTCGCCTTAATAGGAATTGATAAATGCCTTACAGTCCGGTATGGTTATTGTGAGGAAAAATGCATATCATATCTCATCTTCTATCAAGAAAAAAATATATTTGTGTTTAATAAATTGAATAGGTTTACATTTAAATCCTACAGGTGACCCTATAAGGGAAATTGGAAGTAATTGTGGTGTTGAATTGATGAGGAAAAGACTGTAAATAGATCACCTTAACTTTGACGTCAAAGATGAAGGCTTGCTGAGTATATGAAATTGAAAGTAGGGAGCTTTCGATTGCACGACGACGGTAGGACTTAAAACGTAATGATGTCACTAAATGTCATCTGCGCATGCGAGAACGTTAAGTTCTGCCCGTTACGTGGATTCTAGGCCACAATTCGGCCAAATCTATGAATGCAGAGTACGTAGGACGCCCTGTTGGGCGGTCATGCATGAGTGATTCTGTTCTAGTGTCGCGTCATCGTGCAAATCGAAAGCTCACTATTCATAGCTTTAGGAGTGTCACTGATTGAACTTAAACTGCTTTAGAATATGCAGATAAAATTGGAAAAAATATGTTTATAATGGCCAGCTCACCTCATATGTATTTTGCAATATGGTACATTGCCAACAAGTCTGAAAAGTAAAACTGGTTCAGCTTTGCTGATGGCATCGATGACAAATTAGGAAGTGTTCCATGTCGCATCAAGAGCAGTTTCAATATGTAACAATTGCTGTAGCAATTTTATAATACTAGGCTTAAGAACGAAAATGATAATAGTAATCTTTCTTTTTAATTTAAAGTTTTCTTGTATTCAATTTCATTGTTATGTCAATTCTTATAATAATAATTTTATTATGACAATAATTATCTTCCATTTTAATGTAATTTTTTATATGTTTTATTGCCATTCCCTCGTGTAATTGTAACTTGCAATTTGGCCATTGGCCACGAATTGTTACAAACGAGGAACTTGTACTTGAATTTGAATAAAGTGAAATATAAATATCGGTAGTTTAATATATTTTGTTTTTATATTTTTGTAGCATACATTGATCGTAGCTGATCCCTCGAACATCATAGAATCTAAAACTATTGTAGGAGATAAGAAATTAAATCCGATTTTATTCAAGGGTGTTGGGTAAGTATACCGTAGTAATATTAAATTGAAAGGTTGTATTTCCACAAAATACTATGCTAACAGGAGACCGAATCCCTAGACCAATTAGGGCCCAAACGTGGTTCCAAATTGGAGGGTGAACTTGTATAAGACATTAAAGAACACTAATTTTGAAGAAAGTTAAATATATCTATTTATTAACACTATGTATTTTCATAATTTTAGAATGACTGCCGACCCAGAGAACCCCCTGGTAATGGATATCTTACACGGTACTTCTTCCTCATACTCCCACAATCCTTCTGATGACATCGTCGACTATCCACACGCTTTTGGTAAGAACACACAGTTCATCACTGCCCTCCAGGCCCGTAACAATGCTCGCGTTGTGTTCTCTGGTTCCTTAGAGTTTTTCAGCGATGCTTACTTCCAGTCTGCCGTTCAAAAGGCCGTTGCAGGCTCTGAAAGGTACATAGCAATTCCATAGTGCTTTTTAATTTTCATCTTAATCATAGGATGGTAAGTGTATGTATATTTATGATTTAATACATAAGTCTAATTATTGCATTAATAGTAAGCAAATTATGCACTTTTTTTTCATTTAAAATTTATACAGGTATTCAATTCAAGGATTCATCTTTATTCTGCATGAATTTCAATACTGTAAAGCCCCTTATTTTTGTAACCCTTTAATTTTCCGGATAAAACGATGGTCACAAAAATTAAGCTATTCTACTTTAAAAAGCTGAAAAATATTTCAAATTGCAAAATCGCAAAAATAAGGTTTTACAGTGTATTATTAGGGAGTTTTCGCTGCACGACGTTAACCTTAACGTTAACAGATGACGTCATAATATATTCATCTTGCGTTGTGGAGTTTTCGTGCTCGACGGACGTTAGTTATGGGTTTGCGCATGCATTTTTATTTGTTTACAAAAGGGGCGGAGTTATCGCGTTGCAAGTTAGGTACTAACGTTAAAGTTAAGTTGTTTTTTTTTGGTGTAGAACAGCGTAAGAAAATACACTAAAGTACGAAAACTTTTTCTAGTGGGTCTTTTTAGTGTTGTTGTGTAAGAGCAATCTCCTGCTCTTCTGAGAAGTATACTACCTGTACATTCTTGCACATGGGCCATGTTGCACAGAGGGACTTGATTGAATCAGGGATCCAGTGGTCTCCATGATTGCCAAACACAGTGGCTACCACAAATTTAGTTGACTAAGATATAATGCTCTCTTTGAAATCGTTATCCCTAGACAATAATATCGGCAGATTTTTAGTTACACTATTTGTTTTTTTTTTTCAAATAGATTTGCTAAGTCTGGCAACCAAGACCTTGCATATGCTCTCTCTCAATGGGTGTTCAAGGAGAAGGGCGTACTTCGTGTCACTGGTGTTAGCCATCATATTGTCGGACAAAAGACACCCCCAGCTGCTTACACCATTGAAGATCATGTGGTAAGGCCTTTCTATTTCATAGCTTGCATACATTTGCTTATGAGGCCAAAAAAAAAAAATGTTGTTTTGCCAAAGCACAGTGAAATTGGAAACTTATAATCAGTCCGTTTTCGTTATTTTTTTTATTTTATTTATTTTTTTATACTGCTGGTACTATGTCAGTAGACCTTTTGCTCAATTTCAGGGTCTGAAATTCATGTTACTTAGGCTTTAAATTGCTTTTATTTTTAAGCTTGAAAACTGGCCTTTGAAACATCATACTGCACAAGTAACAATCTTCTTCTGGCGATACGTCATTATGAACAATCTTTTCTAAATAATAATCCAAATAACCTTTCTTTATAATATGAATATTGATTGTTAGAGCCTCAAGCATGGTCAAAAGCTAAGGCAGGGGATGACCTTTCAGTAGCTGGGAGTGTTCTCCTTAAGTTTATGATTGATACATGTGGCAAAGACAAACCAAACCAGTCACTCGTCGCAAATCCTGTTTCAGAGATTATGACCAAAACATCCTGGGATGTCAACATTTTTGAAATATATTTTATTTCACCTTTATATATCATGCTATGTTGTTATTTTCCCCATTTTCAATGTTAAAACAACAATTTTCAAGGATTTAGTGATGGTTTCTGCCTGAGAAATGCCTGAAATCATAAACTTTGAAGGCTGATTTCTCAAATATGCATGAATTTCAAGGTATTAAAATATTCAAGCTTACCACCGAACTCTGATGAAGATTTTTAACTCCCTGAATTACAAATTTTGACAATTTAGAAATCTTTTTGTCTGTATTTTGGAGTGTAATCTTCCTAAGCCTCTAACTGTTCCTGTTTGCAGTTTAAATGTTTTTTTTAATTTAAGTGATAGAGAAAAAAAATATTAATTTGTAAAATAATAATTTTTTTTTTTAGGAATAAAGTATACTAATTGAACAGCTTGTGTCCGGACAGTGGAAACCATTTGATTCTAATGATGTACAACTGGAATTTGTCCGTATTGACCCATTTGTCCGCACATCACTTAAAAGCAAAAGTATGTAATAAATAGAGCTATAGGCCTATAAGGTGATAAGAGTGAAGTGTAAAAGATAATAAAAACATGCTTCTAAATAACAGTATTGTGAAATTATGAAAAAAATTTAAAAAATAAATTATTTCCAATTATTGTTTTATTTTATAAATATTTTTTGATGAATAATTTTTAAAATAAATTATTGAATCCTTAGTCAGTAGTCAGAATACAAACACATCTCCACATCAGCACAAATTATTCCTTTACAAAATAAATAAAATTGAATATATTGACGAAGAACTTTGGAAGATAAAAATAATATAAAATTTTACATCGAAGGGGCCCTAATCGCCTCGCCGCGTTCAGTCACTCATTCCCCACTACGCACCGTACCGTGAATAGCCTAACCTACCTCGCGAGGTAAAATCCATAATTTATAATTTTCTGTCTAGCCTTCCAAGGTCGTGCGAAAATTGCGTATTGTATGTTTCAAAAATTCAGATGATTTTTTTTTTAAATATGAAAAAATACGAAAAATTACGATTTAGTATCAAAATTATTCTTTATTTTCTCATCTGTCTCAACGTGTAGAGGGCGCAGGTCACCGAAAAACAGAAAGTTAAAAAGTTCAACGATCATGTTGCGGGTTCATTTTCATTTTTGTAAACACACAAGATGGCGTCAAGTGTAATTGATAGCACATGCTTTGCTTTCAGCCACAAAAAAATCAATTTTACGCGGAAATATGTCGATATAATAACCAAATCTGGTACAGTATTTTGAAAATATATTTATAGTATGAAAGTGTCAGAATAATTATTTTCTGAAAATAAAGTGTGTTTATAGGTGATTTTATTCACCACCAGTATTGACGCCGACGCCTCAATCAAGGCGATCATGTTACAAAAACAACGATCAAATTACAAATTGCTAATTACCATAAACTTAGAAATTAATTTTAAATTGAAGAAGGAATATTTTCTATAAACGTTTTTTTGATATTTTCTCACATATTCTTTTAACTTACATGCACACTAAACCGTGCATACGATTTTAAAATAATTATTGTTAATTAATTGCATAATTAATTACGATCGTCCCTGGTGACCTTGGCCTGCATTAATGCGGGCCCAGGGGTTGATCGTTTAAGCAAAATCAACAGATCTTTTTAAATATCAACTTCTAATATACCAGGATTTATATTTATATATTTGCCTTGCAAACTTTGTCTTGGTTTTCATTCAATCTTTGCATTTCAGTTATATTGTAGTTTTTTTTTTCAGATGGAAGATTCTCTACTAAATTTAAGCTTCCTGATGTTTATGGAGTGTTCCAGTTTAAGGTGGACTACAATCAAATTGGCTTCTCTCATTTGTACAGTACTACACAGGTGAATATGTAGATATTATTACATGTGTTATTTCTTATTGTTTGCTCTTGCAGTATATTATTTTATTTTGGTTCAGCTATAGTTAAGCTGATAAAAGGTGTAGGACTGACAATATTATCCTTAAAACTTTTTTTTTTAACCAATTATACAGTATATACTTGTATAGAAACATATGTCATTGCTTTATCTATGTCATTTTTTTTATAAATGATTACTTTGTACAAAAAGAGAGATATGTAAGAATGAAGCAAATCCCAACTGGAATTCTGCCGTATACTGTAGATCCCAGGTGGACAAATTTCTTGCCAACAGTGATTTCTTGTGGCATAATTAATTAACGTCCCTATGTGTGTGTGGTTAATTAATTAAAGTCGCTATGTGTGCAGCTAGAAAACATCTTGTTTCTTATGGCCTGACGATCTGTAAAATGTAATATTAAAGCTGAGTATAAAGCTCAGCTTTAAAACAGCAGTGTATGAAGGCTTTTGGAAGCACACTGGAAACACCAACATTTTGAATGAGGCCCTCCGTGCTAAATAAAAAGTCAGCTTTGACCCTTCGACGCACTTTCATGCCCACCCTGCTGTAGATGATAACCAACTGGGTCACTGGGGTCTTTGGGTGGACATTACATAAAATGAGCAAGCATTAAAAATACAAAGTACAAGTTAGAATTAACTAATTCAACGTGGATAACTAAGTAAAGTTTTAAACAAATGTAAAACGTATTTGCATTTGGGTCCATAACAAGAAGTAAAGTAAAACAAAATGCCTCATGCTGTAGAACAGAGATGCTTCTGAACTAGGGTTTTAGAACTATATGCACTATTGATGGTCTTAATATGCTCTATATTGATTGCATTATAATATATATAAAGTTGATTGCCCTATGCAATTCAGACATGGCATCTCAAAATTGTATCTTCAGTTTTGATTGTATTATTTTTTTGTCAAAAATATCATACCTTCCAACTTTCCAGATTTAATCGGGATCGATTGTCCTGATTTCGAATGTCAAAAACAACAAAAAATCAAGAGTTCCCTAATTTTAGAATTAAAAAAAAAAAAAAATTTACATTGTAAGAATTATCCACTACTTACCAATGTGATGAATGGGATATTAGTCCGTAGCTCCCTAGGTGTAATCCCACTCCACCTCACGCTGTGAATTAACAATCCAATCAGCCAACTGGGTGGGTCTCTTTAGGGACGAACTGCTGTATTGTCTATTTTTAGCTGCAGCTGTGGAACACGTGGGTCTTTACGCTGTGAATCCCCTGTGAATTAATGATCTGATCATCCCATTGGGCGAGTCTATGTAGGGAAGAACCGTTGTGTTGTCTATTTTTAGCCGCATATAGCGAGCTGTTTTTATTTTAGCGACAGTAAACAACAAAAGAATTTACAAGGATGGGCTTTGTGTTCAACTTCATGTGTCTGTTCTAAGCAATTAAAAGAGTTTCAAGTCGGCAGAATTTGGAGACAATCTCTTAATTTTTTGTGAGCATTTGTTAAATTTACTGACCTAGGCCTAGGCCTACTCACACAATTTTCTGGGACTTTACCCGGGGAAATTCTTGCAGGCGAAGTTAGTTGGGCATAAAGTCGGGGGTGGGATTATACCCGAGGTGGGACTATACCTCGGGAACTACGGTAATATTTCATAGCAATATCGACTGTGAGAGGGTTTTCTCTATTGTTGAAAAAAACAAGACCAACCATCGAGCTAGCATGACACACAAGCTGGCAATGTTGAGATATTAAGTGTCATTCGTCTAGGCTAAATAATGACGTTATGAGATCAGCGAAACAAGCCCTTCATGGTAAAGTTTGTAGGCCTACCGATTAAAATGTAACTTAATATAATGTAATGTAATATTTGTGTTGGTTTTGAGATAAACTACACAATTAAAATTAGTTCATCATTCCTGATTATGACATAATTAATGTCGAAATATTGAATCCCAACACGATGGCGTGTATTTCCATACTTGGAGTATGTATTATACTTTCTTAAAATTAGTTAACTCTTGTTTTTCATTTAAAGCAACTGTACAGGAATTAGGATATAATTACCATAGTCTTACAAATGGTTTGTGGTGCAGTGTTTGAAATAAGGCTTGTCCGCTTGTCCCAGCCAACCAAAATGTCCCACAGACAACTAGAATTATAGGGCAACTTGTCCGTGGGACAACAAAAAAATTTTGGACCCAAACCTCACCTCAAGTAATCGTTTTTTCCTCCCGAACTTTACTATGTTGTTGTCACGAGCGCGGCCATTTTGCATTCACCGAATCACATGTTTTCTCGCGTTTTCTGGGACTTGAACTGAGGCGCCCTCTCGCATGTTACTTATACTGTGGCGGGCCCATAGAGATGTAATAAGAATACTAGAGCGCTTACCGCAATGTATTCGATGTTTGAAATATGCAGAACTGTGTGTGTGTGCCATCCAAGATGGCTGCCATAGATTTAGCCAAACTCGAGTTTGGGTGTAATGTTTATTTTCATTCCTTGGTACTTTATTTTTGAATAAGATGCTCCACTTGGCCTTGTTTTGGCTACAATAGTTTAATAATGTGTTATTACCATTACTCATTATCATTAATGAAATAATAGTCAGTCAGAGGGCTTATTAATATGTAATAATATGTATACTAAGCCTGAAGGTGGCGTTTTACTATGATGGTACACATACATAACTCTGCATTGCTTCATCATTTTGTCAGCACTCTAGTTGTTTAATAGCTTTATGGGCGGGATGCACAACAAGGCACTGATTCACGTATCAAGGCGAATGGAGGCGCGCGCGAGAAGGCGTTCAAACTTTTCATCGAACTTTTTGTTACATTGAACGATCTTAGAAGGGAAAACAATGCAAGGTAAAAAATGAAGCAAGCAACAGATAATATACACGGACAAGTAAAAACATTTGCGGACAACCAAAAGTTTTCATCTAGGTTGACCTCCGGACAACTTTAAGTTTTTCCTTATTTCGAACACTGGTTTGGGGCGTGGCACCAATAAATAAGCATCCCTATTTTTGATATTACAATGTTGGCAGGTATGAAATATTGTTGTAAAATGTGTCCTGGTTAATTCATTATGTCGTCATATAGGATTTTCCTACTTTCTCACCCCTGTTTGCTTTTAAGACAGTTATTTTTCATTATAATAACTTGCAAATAATTTTACTTAAAAGAATTTTAACTAATATAACAACCTTTCCTTTTTTCCAGGTGTCCGTACGACCGTTTGAGCATACTCAGTTTGAGCGCTTCATTCCGTCAGCTGATCCATATTACAGTAGTGCGTTTTCCATGATGGTTGGCCTCTTTCTATTCAGTCTCGTGTTTTTACATCATAAAGAAGAACCAAAGGACAAGAAGGAGTAGATAAAATTTTCTTTTAAAATCTCTTTTTAACTTCCTAGTCCTATGAAAAAATTTCTTTCCATAGACACATTTTGGTTGTTTTTTTCTTCTTTTTTTTTCACTTTCATTCCTCATAATATAAAATGTATTGCCTGTTATAGTTAACATTTTAATGCTGGACACATGTTTAAGTTTGTAAAATTTGTTTTACCGTAATTTTTATTAGCGGATTACATCAAGGTGGTTACAATTTTATTTAGTATTATGACATTCATTAAGATGGAATTAACTAGCTGAATAGAAACATAATTTATTTTAATTTGTAAAGCCTGTAAGAAAGTTTATAATTGGAACTTCACTAATAAAGATGCTGTACAGGGGGAAAACTGTTGAGAAGATTTGTTGTTCTTAATGTTAAGTTAAGATCATCTAGTTTACACAGTAACATGAAGTCTGTGATTAATATAACATTGACAATGATGACCATGATGATGATCATGAATGATGATCATAATGATGGTGATCATAAATAATCATGATCATGGTTGTTATCAAGATCTGATGATCATCATCAAGACCCTGATGTTTATAAGTATAATTTTGATGATCATTATGATGGTGATGATGATAATGGTTGGACATAAACCAGCCGAGTCATGCTCTGTCACAAAATTCCTGATTGAAAGTGATTTTGGATGAAATACACATTTTGCTAAAACGTGCGTGATCGTAAATTTGTTACGCATTTAGCAGAAGTTTATGCGTGATAACAAATTCAGGGGAAAATGTATTAAAAATTAAAATAAAATTGGTTTTATTAAAAATATAATAACGGTCATGCAGTAACTTGATTCATTAGAGAGCTTTCGTTATCGTTCGAGAATCAATTAACGAGAAAATTCCTGTTTACGTACTCGTACCAAACAATTGCCAGCATTCGCTACCTCGTTGCACATTCTCTATAAAAATATTTTTGTTTATGTACCTGGTATTGTCATCAAACACTTCCTGATATCGTTTTAAAACAGCTTAAAATGCTCAGATGGTTGGAGCGAGAGCTGGACCCCACCCAGGCTCTGCCCCCTGATCCCCCAATCAACTGGTGTAGTCACTCGCGCATTTCTAATCTTTGAAACTAGGACTTCCTACCTTCTACTATGTAGACGGCTTAAACAACTTTATATATAAATTGGATTGGCTGCGCATGTACCTAAATACAATGGCACGCTCGCCTATGGATCTTGTGGAACAAGTCTTCTCAGATAAGGACTATAAACCATGGGCCCAGTGTACACATTTGGCTCATGTATATTTTAAATAACCCAGTTCATCTTTCACCCCTGTTATGGACAGACAAGAACACAACCCCCTCCCCACATATTTTTTAGAGGGTTGGGCCCTCACGTTTTGACTGCAATGTAATTTCATATGTAAAGATGATGCCTGAAAGTTGTTGAAATTAACTGCATAAATGACCCAGGTTTTAACGGGAAAAAAACGTTGTACAACCTTGTACTGTATTGTACATCTTATTATAGTAAGATACCGGTATCACTAACGTCTGAATTACCTATAACACACGACTTGAGTATGCATGCTTTTGTTATAATTTGAGAAGTATGAGAAAAAGATTTTAGGGCACACAAAGTAGGTAAAGTAAATACATCAAAAGATAATTAAGTTCAATTTTCTATGGTAAAATACAGATTATTAAATCCTTATGATAGCCTGAAATCGCTGATAAAAGATCGTGGTGGTGTTATGATGATGACTTTTACTATATAATTGTGTCATTTGTGTGTGTATACACCATAGAAAACAAAGCTTAAAAAGATTGTCTTTGAGTATGTATTTTACATAGGCCCACTTCAAAAACGTGATTTCACAACCACTTCAGCCCCACCATGGCTGGGGCTGAGGTGAGAAAATTTGAGGAAATAGAACCTCTCGAAATGGCCGGAAATGACACTTTTATATAGTAAAATTCATCATCATCACATTACCATTATACTCAAAATGAAACGCCAACAAATTTCTCATGATCTTTTATCAGGGATCTACTTAATATCCAGGACAACTTAGGCCTCATTATAGCTTACTAAGCTTTAACTATATATACTATATTATGATCAACAAATCACAACTTATTTTTTCGCATTTAGCACAATTTTCTTCACTTTTTATTGTTATTAATATTAATATCAATTATTACTATTGTCATCATCATCGTTATTATTATTATTATTATTATTATTATTATTATTATTATTATTATTATTATTATTATTATTACTATTAGTAGTAGTATTATTAAACAAACATTTAAAGAAACTTGTAAAAGGATAAAAATGAAATTGAACCACAGTATCGCATTTCTATCTTAAAAGATGGCCTGATATTTATGGATTTAAGATTTTTTTAAATCACGCTTAGGCTTATGTGTTCTATTAAGCTTATGTATAACGTGTACTGATGCATATTTACATGTTTAGAAGTATTTATTTTAAGTGATCCCTGGAAAGAATTTGTATTGGCTCAAGAATAAGCTTTAAAATTTTAACACTGTGTACAAAGGGGGTGGGGGGGAGCCGCGGCTCCCACGGCTCCCCCCTGGATACGTCCCTGGACGGATCCGTTTCGGCCTTCCAGGCCTCATCAGTGCAGCTAGGATCCGTCTGCAGATATTGGGATTCCTTCCAGTGGATGCTTAGTTTATTTTGTCATTCTGATCGGATTTTCTATACTGTTCCGTTTAATTTTAAATTGTTTTGCATTTTGTGGCCGTTTGCTGTTTTATGGGTTCTTCCCATTTGCCTTTTCAAATTTATATATATATATAAATATATATATAGGTCGCAGGTTCGAGTCCCGCCAGAGGCATTTTATTACACAATTTCTTTATTCATTTATTTACAGGACTACATTCGTTGAGAGCTATGCTACACGATGTCCTTTATTCGAACACTGTATTTACCTTTCTTTGATGATTTATGTATATAATTTAACAGTGTTAACGGCTATCTTGATTTATATTACAGCATATGCAATTATTTGTTTCTAGCCGTACTTATTGTGTAATGGAGTTTATTTGGTGGTATTTGAATCTGTTTAACCATGAAGACTCCGTGGTCTAATGGTTATGGCGCTCGCCTTGACAGCGAGAGGTCGCAGGTTTGAGTCCCGCCAGAGGCATTTTATTACACAATTTCTTTATTCATTTATTTACAGGACTACATTCGTTGACAGCTATGCTACACGATGTATTATTATGTCCTTTATTCGAACACTGTATTTACCTTTCTTTGATGATTTATGTATATAATTTAACAGTGTTCATGGCTTTCTTGATTTATATTACAGCATATATATATATATATATATATATATATATATATATATA
>NW_022730222.1:229058-234740 GCF_011630105.1 Anneissia japonica | reverse complement strand
TCAAAGTCAAAGTCAAAGTAAAACTTTATTCATCCTTCAACGAAGGAAACTGAATGCTCGCATAAAACTTTTAAAAACAATGTACAATCACATAAAAAAATATTCATAAAATTAACGTTTAAAATGCTGTCTCTTATACACATCTAGATGTGTATAATTGTACAGTATACAGCTTGCAACAGCCAATCTTGTGCACTCAGTAAAGCTGATGAAGGCGAGTGGAATGGCCGAAACTTTCGAAAATAAATACACGAAAAAGAAATAACATTCTTCGGGAGATGAATATTTAAGCATAGATTTTATTTTTTTTTTAAATGAACTGACTAAAAAGCAACACTTTTAGTATAATTAAAACAACATAGGGATAGGTGTATGGTCGGAAACTAAGGACAAGGTAATTCGGTTCAGATGTGTGAAGATCATTTTTTTTTTCAAAACAAGACATGAACCGCTTCGTATCTTTTGAATTACTTCAAGGTTGTTTTCTTCATTCAGTAAATATAGTCTGTACCATGGTGCTATTGTCTAGAAAATTACTTTTGAAGATATATTTCTAAAGCAGTTGTAATGTCAACACGCACGATATCGTTTGATTCTTTCAAGTTGTTTAACTGTTTTGTACACGATTTGAATGGCGTTGTATGTATATACTTCATCAATACGTTTTACATCGCTGAAAATAGTGCAGATGATTGTTGTGTTGGCGTCAATATTTTTTAAAAGTTTCAATAACCATGACTAGTTTCTTAACATGTACTCAACCGCAATCTACGTCATTTCTGGCCCGCTTCACTGCCAGAGGGCAAGAGGATTGTTTTCCAAATCTTTCCCAACAAGCCATGAAATAGTTTAGTATTCTTTGAATTAATTAAAGGATTTCCTTCATTTAGGTATACTGTACATTTACGTAAGCTTCGTACCACAGTACGAATAACTACAAATACTTTCATACTTTAAAGTTTGTTCGACTATTTTGTACACGATTTTGAATGACTTCATGAAGACGTTTTACATTTACTTCACTACAAAGAACCGAATGTTCTCAGAGGCCTAACCTGGCTCTGTGACCATTCTATTATTTTATAACTACACTGTTTGTTTATTCCGAAATCACTTACATAGCATACGAGTACTAATAAACATATTATTATCCGATAGTTTTAATTTATCTAGTTGGGGACCTGAAATTTGTGTAGGCTTAGTGAATAAGTTGTTTGGAAGCGAAGTATGGCGGCTTGAAAGTTTGCGAATTTATATACGTTTCTCGTAGAATGGCCTTCATAAAATTACTAAATTTTAGGGTTTAGAGTTGAAATATTGAACCTAAACTTCAAAAATAGTAAGATTAAAGGTAATACTTCATAAGAGACAGGGTAATACTTCATATTTACGACATAATCACATTTTGCTCAAATTACATGTTATACTATCTATTTGGCCCTTTTTTCTCGAAACCTGGTGATGCGAGTTTACAGCCCTTTTGTGGTCTTCGGTCACAAATATTCGCACCCGAAGTGGCTTTGAAGTAGGTAAAGTAAAGTAAATACACCAAAGACAATGTTTTTCAGTTTTATTTTCTTTTTATTTTCTATGGTACATGGCACATATCAATTGGATCTCTGTGGTGGTTGCCGAAAATCGCTGATAGCAGATCATGAGAAATTTGTTGGCACTTCACTTTGTACAAGCAGCTAGTGTCTAAATACCCTGAGCTCTTTGAAACTTCGCTATATAAATCCAACTACATTACATTTCAAGTAAACAAAGAGATAAATAATAGTAACCAGACCTCTGCACGGGTCGATGTTCCTATGCAGCCATTTTGTAATGATGTAAATAGAAATAAGGAAACAAATGAAACGGATCCAGGAATTTTCAAAATATACATTTTTTGAATTCTTAAATGGTAGATATTATGGAGTTTCTCATGTACTCAAATCTAAATCGATAGTCGTTGTTAACACATGCTAGGTGGTATAGTGGTTAAGGTACACCAGGCTGGTTATCGGGAGGTCGTGGGTTCGATTCTTACATTTTTTTCGCAAGCATTTTGGGTACATACTGAGTATTCAGTATAATAATTTGTCAGGTAGGGCAAACATCATCCGTATTATTATCATTATCTTTATTATCATCATCGTTATCATTATTATTATATAATATTCACAGGGATATTACATATGATGATGTTAATATCATCTTTGAAACATTAAACTTTCTCGTGTAATCTAAATCGATAATCGTTGTTAGCGCATGCTCAGTGGACACGTCGTCGTCCCCCTCCCGCATATTTTTGAGGGGGAGTGGTTGGTTCCCCCACGTTTCCACTGCAATATAACTTTATAAGTAAAGATGATGCCTGAAGTTATTGAAATGAACTGCATAAGTGAACCAGGTTTCAACGAAAAAGCAATGTACAGCCTGAGTACAACTGTACATCTTATAGCAAGATACCGGTATCACTAACGTCTGAATTACCTATAATACACGACACGAGTGCGCGTGCTTTTGTTATAATTTGAGAAGTATGAAAACAAACGTAAGATTTTCGGCACATAATTTAGGTAAGTAAATACATCAAAGACAATTAAGTTTTATTTTCTATGGTACAATACAGATTAATTAGATCTCTAAAAATCGCTGATTAAAGATCATGGTGATGTTATTATGATGACTTACTATATAAGAGTGTCATTTTCGGCCAGCTTGAGGTACTATTTCCTCAAATTTTCGCACATCAGCCTTAACTATGTTGGGGCTGGGATGGGTTTGAACTACGGCTTTGAAGTCGGTTAAATAAAGTAAATACATCAAAAAAATGTTTTAAAGTTTTATTTTCTTGGTAGGTCACGCATATTAATTAAATCTCTATGGTTGGCGAGAGAAATTTGTTGGCACTTCATTTTGACTATAATGGTAATTTGACGACGAATTTTACTACATAAGATAGGATTGTTTCTGGCCATCTAGAGGTACTCTTTCCCCGAAATTTCGCACCTCAGCCCCATGACCATGGTGGGGTTGATATAGATGTGACTCGTATTAAGGAGGTAAATTAAAGTAAATACATCAAAGACAATGTTTTAACTTTTATTTTTTTCTGCTGGGGCGGATTCATGGGGTACACTTTAGATCTTTGATTGCCTAAAATCGCTGTTAAAACATCATGCGAAATTTGTTCGTGATTCATTTTGACTACGAAGGTGATGTGATGATGACGAATTTCATTAAGAGTGTCATTTCTGGTCATCTAGAAAGTACTATTTCCTCAAATTTTCCGCACCTCAGTCGTGCGCCCTTGGTCGGCGGATAAAAAATCAATAAAAAAAAAAAAAAAGGTAAAAATTGCCAATGAAATAACTTTACTTCGAGTGCCAATCCCTAATAAGCCAAAAAGTAAATTTTGAACCATCTAAGGTATTAAAACTCTCCCTATGAACTCTACCAAGTGCGAGAGTGCACTTCCGGGGAAATTGTTGGATCCACTTTTGGTACAGTGGCATTTATGGAAATGCATGCTGTATCCAAGATACATAGGCCTAAATAAAAATGAATACTAAAAAAAGAAAATTATTGAAATTACAACATAAAAAGTAAACCATAGAGGTCTTTAACTACGGTAATAAATACACAATTGATCAAAAATTTCACACGACACCCGACGTCAACTATTAATATGTGTGCTGGCATTAGTGTTATTAGTGTGAGAGATGAGTCGATTTAGTGCACAAATTTTACCATTAGTCTTAATATGATTTTTGTGTGGGACATACCTTAGTACACCTGAAACACCAAGTATTAAGAAAAGAAAATCCTTGGCTTCCTTCTCGTTAACTTTAGCTTCTTGAGCAAGCCTATCTATTGCTACTTTACCCTTCCATTTGTTCTGAGGTTTCTAATATATTTTTTCTCAACCGATTCATTTTCTCTTTTTATTTTCGAAATAAATAATTATTCCACCCGTGACCAAAGTTAGCCCTCCTAAAACAAAGTAAATTTCGTTATCCTTTTGTTCGGGTGATTTCTAGTAAAAATCGCTAAATTTATGTTCCGGGGGTAAATTTAAATTTTGTAGCGCGTAATCCATTTCCTCGAAAGTATACTCGGCATTTCTCTGCCTCCCGTCTTTATCGGTAATAAAATCCATTTTCGCTTGCCTAATATTGTTCCTTGACTTTGTTGTATTCTTCGAGAACTTTATCTTGACGAGCTCTCTCACTATCTCCCCCTTCAAGTCGTCTTCCAAGTATATTTGTGCCTGTGAAGGCAACGGAATTAAGTATAGCCCCCTCTGAGCATTATTGCAGCAGCAGCCATTTTTATTTCATTGAGAATAAAAATGTATTTAGGTCATATTGTTATCGGGGAGCCAACCTTGCTTGAATACGCAATCCGCAGTATGGTCGGATGCTACCAAGGTTACAGCCAATTTACCAATATTCATTGGAGTTAGTGAGTTAAAGTTTGGGGAAGCAATCTTTCGAACAACCTTGTGAATCAGAAACCGCTTTAAGACTGCTTTGGTATAGCGAATTTACCAACATTGTTACATCGTTGTTATTACTCATTGTTTTTATTATAGTAATAATAATTTATTATTTATGTGAGGTCTCTCACATATGAATTTACCAGGTTTTGGATTGGGGGCAGACTCTAAAGGAGCTAACCTTTGGTCTGGCTCTAAGGTAGCTGTCTCCACATTTTTAGGTCTGTTGAAAAGAATATATCCAACAAGACCAGCTAAAATTAACCATTCTAGCCAATAGAGAGAGACAGTCTTGTTGTGAAGAAGGCTTTTTCTTTTCAGCTCTAACCTTATTCATATGAATGGCGCTGGCTATTCGTTTTGAATCCTTTTGCTTCGACCTAGAGGTTACCTTTTTAGGCTCCGATTTTTCAATTACACTCTGTTCTATCTCGTTCTTAATATCATCTGAAGACATGTTTATATATATGTAAATATAAAAAATTTACATATATTTGTGACGATGTGTGTTTACATATTGTAACAAATGCGATACCAAGCAAGACTAAAGCTACGTTCACACAAGCCCGGATTCCGGTCCGGAGTCCGGAGAAAAAATCGTGAGAAATGGCTTTAGTGGTAAAGAATAGAAGCGTTCACATCTACACAGTCCCGATTTTTTCCCCGGACTCCGGATTCGGAGCAATGAATCAGAAAGCCATTGGAAACGTGAATCCGAACGGATTTTTATTTCTGACCAATCAGCGACAAGCGTGAATGACCCCAACGCTAGCTCTGAACTGAAACAGCTAAAAAAAAATGTCAGCGCGAGAAAAGATACTGTGTGCCGTGCTGGGATTTGTTTTTGCTTTTCAATTTTATGCGGTATTTTAGGCGTAACTTTCATCACACATCAAACAACATATTCACTAAAAAAGATAAGTATATTTCTAGTTTTCTTATTAAAAATAAAGTTAAAGGTACTTCTCTCAGCTCTCTACTCTAGCCTAGGCCATGTAGGCCTAGTCTAGAGTCTGAGAGAGCGTTTATCCGGCCCAGCCTAGGGGCCCTACTAGCTTAGCTAGTAAAAAAACACGACAGCAGCAGTTGCTAGCCAAGTTGCGCATTTCCTGAAGACAGACCCCACGGCACTAGCCTAGGCTTCATTCCTAGTGATAATAGAGGGGTGAGGTGAGGGCCTATCGTCTGTCTGTGGG
>NW_022730222.1:195653-228298 GCF_011630105.1 Anneissia japonica | reverse complement strand
GATGTGTATAAGAGACAGATGTTGACGTCGTTCCACCTATTTGCTTCCTTTGACCCCGACGCTTTGTTCCCCGGACGCGATGTGAACGCACAACCGGAAATCGTAACTGGGCCCGGATTCCGGTCCGTACTCCGGACTGGAATCCGGGCTTGATGTGAACGTAGCTTAACTCTTTTAAGTGCTTCATTTTATCAAAATTTTATATATTTATCTTTCCTTTAATTCATTTTTACTGAAACTGGGTCGATTAAGGAAAATTAACCATTGGAATTGAATTTGAATTTGGATTTGGACTTGGACTATACATTTCTACTATTCAATCACTTAATATTTATGGTAATTAATTTCTGCTCCCCAAATTTGGGGAGCAGAATTTTGTGGAATAGGAATTTTGTACTGGTTGAGGAATTTGGGCAATAAATTTTCTATTCAACCACTTAATATTTATGGTAATTAATTTCTGCTCCCCAAATTTGGAGAGCAGAAAAAAGTAGAATGGGGATTTTGCACTACACTTGGGTTAGCTGGAATTTGGTCTCCACCATTGTAAATTATGGTCAGTTAAGGAGGAAAATAAATTCTGCTCCCCCAATTTTGGGAGCTAATTAAAAAAAAATTACATATGTGTGTGATTATGTGTGTTTACATGTTGTAACTATGTGTGTTGTTCTTTGTCTTGGACAACAGAGTTGCTATGCTTCCCAGTCTCCAAAACCAATGCGATAGGGGCTAGAAAGCTTCCGAAATAGTAAAACATTTGAGAGGCTACGGAGTCTAGACTACTTTGAATAATGGGATTCTGTTCGATATCGTTCCTTTTTATCGTATATGGAAATAACTTTACCCGCAAACTTAAAGTTCAATAAAAGTTCTACCTAAACTCTTTGTAACTTCCGAACCTAACTTACTGTCATATCTCCTATATAAATTTTCAAGCTGGTCTGTTGACATTTTTTCGAGGTCAGCTATTCCTACTATAGCTACAGCAGCCAGCCATAGATTCTTGGCAACAAAACCGAAAAAGGATCCGGCTGACTTTAGAACAAAAGAAAGTATACTTCCAATAATACCGGGAAGACTTGCGAGTATTTAGCTT
Source organism: Anneissia japonica (assembly GCF_011630105.1). Lineage (NCBI taxonomy): Eukaryota > Metazoa > Echinodermata > Crinoidea > Comatulida > Comatulidae > Anneissia > Anneissia japonica. The sequence continues at coordinate 227,202 of NW_022730222.1, read as the reverse complement.
TAATTAGCAAGTTGGCTAGTTTTTCAAACTGTTTTTTAACCCAACTTTTATTTTCATCACCATTATCGGAAGGTACATCGGGTTCAGATTCTGGAGTTATATCCTCACTAGTTGACCCACCTATCACGGTAACTATCGACGTTATTATATCCCAAACAGTTATTACTATAGCGGTTATCGTCAACCCTTCCTTACACCAAATTTTATTTATAACTCTATTCAATCTCTCATTTCTAGGTAAAATATTGTACAACCTATTTCTAATTCTAGGCATTAAGTTTCTAAATTTTTGTTAATCTAGTCGTAACAGGAGTATCCTCAAATTAAAATTGAGTTATCCTATAACTTTCATCTATATTAATTTCTTCATCTGGAATTAATTATGTAAACGCTTCATCCAGAGCAGTTTCAGCCTCTAATTCAATAATTGCATCTTCAATTTCCCTAACATCTTGTTGAATTTCGGGGGTCAAAGCTGTAAACAATCTAGCTTTATTAACAGTATCCATTATTCGACTCGGTATTTTGTATGCTAAATCGATAGCTGTATCTGTTTGATGGACAATCTTTTTGTCAAAGTACTTGTTTACTATACTGGCGGGTAAGGGCCAATTGAATTAGAACTACCAACCTTTTTACCAGCTAACCTAAATCCACTTTTTGTCGAATAAAACATTTTCCCTTCTCTGTAAGTAAGTTGTAATCATCCAGGTAAATAAACTATCACATTAATGTCTTTTAAGTTTCCCCTTCTAAATTCATAGTCTGAAAAGTCGGTAAATCTTTTCATCTCAGATATCAAATATTTACGACTCTCTAAAGTTTCCAATGGATCCAGGTCATCGATACCTTCAACCTGACCTCCTACAGCTCCACCTCCTAAAACCCTTCACCCAAGTCAAAATCTTCAGGATTTTTCCAATATATATTCTCGATCATCATATACTGAATTTTCAAAGTCCATATTTATGTTTATTTAATTAACAATAATATAAACAAATATGAGTATTGAGTACGGAAATAACCCTAAAAAGATGTAAAGATACACTGGTAGGGTTCAACCTGGACTTGAAGGACGAAGAAGCTCTATTAGTATTCCAATCACTTCGGTTACTGAAGCGCATTCGGAAAAAATGTTTACAGCTAGGATGCCTATGCTAAGTAAACACGATTGTATAGTACCTGGTACTGCAACCCTAAGTTTCAATATTGAAGTTAGTAGGGTCTTCAACTAGTTGTAGAAATTGTTTCTGCACATCATAGTTACCTATAACGCTTTATCTTACTGAACTTTGAGCTGATAATATGCAATATATATAAGTTCTAATACTTTCATTGATTCTTATAACACCACCCTTAGTGATACCTTTAGTCGTATCCAACATGAAAACTTTATAAGTTAACCCTCGTTGTCGAAAATCGTCTATATGGTATTTGCCTTGGCTTATACGAGATTCGACATCCCCATAAGTTGAATATTTATTTCCTTTATTAGTTCTCCAATTCGTATGGGTGGAAACACCAAACTCGTTACAAATACGTTCGTACGCGTTCAAATCAAATTGGTCAAAACCGGCATCTGTCGGTATGGGACAAGACATTTCACTCAAGATTCGTCGAGTTTGATAATAGACGTGGAACTTTAATATTTATCTTTGCATGTCATCACCTTAAGTTAATAAATCATATCCTACACCGCAACCTGTAGATGCACACCAAATTGCAAAGTTCAATTGATTTTGATACCAGCCCATCGAGTAAGGAAATTACTTCCAAGCTATATCTAGTTTTTTGTTGACAAAATCCTCTTGTCCTACTTTTATGTATATCACCCCAACGTTGCTCAACGTCATCTTTGGTTATACGTATTAAATAAAGATGAAAGATATCTGGGAAATTAACCGTAAATGCTTTCGTGTCACTCAAAGTCATCTGTTGGTTAGTTAGGTTGGTCACCTTACTATTATTGTATTTCACTTTAGGGTCGTACTTGACATTCGGTATAAAGCGATACATTTTTATTATATAAAGGAATAAAAATGTTGTTAATCAAGGTTCCTAAATTTTTCATAAGCTTCATTCTTCTTTTCCTGATATTGTTTGTAAGCCAGATTCTTATCACTCTCGTATTTATGGTATGCCTGGTCCTTTTTATTCTCGTACTCCTGATAAGCTAATTCAACCATCTCTGAAATGTTATTCATTATTTTTATTATAATGAATAAATTGTTTAAATTCTCAAAGAAGCATATCATCATCTAGTTCAATTTCTTGCTTCGGCTTAAGGTTGCAGCTTACAGCCATTATATTCATCTGGAGAAACTTTCTACCAAAGGAGTCTAGGTAGAACCCCTTCACCCCCCTTCAACCCCTGAATTTTTGCAATAATTTCATACATTCTTTTATTGGTTAGAGATTCTTCGACGTGAACTTTGACGTCCTTGTCAAGTTTAACCCAGGTCATCCAACTGTCTCTTTCTTCATAATCCTTTAGAATGTGATTGCTAGTTTCCACATAAAAACTCATTAAGGTTGTCCGAGTGAACAATAATACCAAACGAGGAAGAGTTTTGGTTTACAGCATAATTTGCATCCGATTTACTAGACTGTAAAATATATGGTTTATTATCTTTGTAAATTGTTTGGTAAATGTATTTTTTGTATTTCTTTGCTTCACTAATAGACATTGTTTTTTTATTATGAAATTGATTTCTTTAAGTCATTTTCAAACATAGGATAATGGTAAACAGCTCACCCATATTATCAACCTCGTTACCTTCTTCATCATATATCCTAAAAGTGAGGGAGGTTATCGTTCCAGGTCTCAATTTTTTATAATCCACGAGGTCGTATCGGTTCACTTTAATTAAATCCTCAAGACTTTCTCGTTTAGTTAAAGGTACAACGCATAGTAGGTCAATATTGTTTTTATTTAAAACGTTTTCGTGAGTGCACAATTCATCTAAGTGTATAAATAATTAGTCTGGTTGAGTCATAACAGGTTTCGCGCTTTTCACCCTCTCATTCGGAGTTAGTCTGGGTCTACGTTCAAAACCTAAAAATTTCGCCAAGACTTGTGTACAATCACGGTAACTCACTGCCGGAACCTAGCTGATTCGTTGATATCGTCACCTTACCAGTATCATCGTCGTATTCAACATTCCTGAGATTTAAATCTCTTTTATTAGCGTTAATTTTTTTAACAACTTCTTTAACCGTCTAAAATCCTGCATTAAAGGAAACTGCAGACGCATTATTATAATAAAAATATGAGTTTTGATGTAAAAAAAATGATACAGGAAAGTATTTCACAGGGTCCTCAAGAAGGTAGTTATAGGCTCAACATGATCGACTTTCTTGAAAAATCTCTAATGCAAGAGATTCAAGACAGAGACAAGATTTACCATAAATACAAAAAGGTGGTATCTGTATTATCGACAACTAGCAAGAATATGTTGGGAATTTCAGCAATAAGTGGTGTTACGGGGGTTGCTTTATCGGCAACAGTTTTGGCTAGACCGGTTGGAATTCCTATCGGTATTGCTGGTTGTACTTTGGGATTTTTGTCCGGGGTTGGGATAGCTGTAAACAAACCTCTGAAAAAGAAGTTGACCAAGCATCTGCAGATAAAAAGATCTGGAAAAAGTAGTCTCGGTACAAAGAGTAAACTAGTAAGTAAAGCTAGGGCTGATTGAGATATAAGTCATGAAGAATACCAGTTTATCGAGGATGCGTACCGAAACTATCTCAATCAGAAAAACGAGATAAGGATTAATCTTAAAAAGGAGAATGATAAGGTAGATATTCAAGCGCTAGTGGAACAGAGTTTCCGAGATGGAAAGACAGAGGCCTTCAAAAAAATACAAGATAGTATACTAGCCCGGGATATTACTGCAGTATAAAGATTACAACCAATAAGTATAACAGGGAGTTTTGTTTTTTCAAAGACTAAAAATGGTCTAACCCCCAACAGCACCTCCAGCATATAATGAGTTAAATATTTAGACTGGGTATAATAAAAATGGATAATGATGAAATCCAAAAAGAGATTGAATATACCAGAGAAAGTCCATCTACAAAACTAACGGTGTTAGCCTTGTTTACAGGAGTATTGTTTACTATAGTTATATTTTCGAGATAAAGTTTTTATTTTATATTCCTCGAGAGGGTTATAAAATATTTAATTGTGACAGCACTTTGTTTGTTTGTATAGAGTTCTAAGTCTATCTACTTCAGCGTAAATCTTAAGGTGACCTGGTTTTACTTCCTTTTTACCGTTGATCCAAGTAAAGTGTTTGTTCCATTCTTGATCTGGTACACAAAGGTTTATCTCTATAGGGCAACCTAAATAGGTTCCATAGATTGATCTGTATCCGTAAAGTTGAGTAAAGTAAAGTAACTTCTTATTAGATTCAAGTTCTTTAGGATTCATTTTTAATTATTGGAGATAAATTTCTTTAAGTCAATTCAATTTTTCAATTTCCCAAATTTGCGGGAAAAAAATTGAATTTTCGGGTTAAAAATTATATCTAAAACTAAAAAATATGGGTAAATCGAAAAACAATGAACGTATTATTCGATATTTAGGTTTGTGTGAATATAATGGGGGAAAAACCATTATCTGAAGATCCTGTTGAGAGACGTGAAGAATTAAAAGCTAGATTGAAACAAGTTTCAAAATATAAAAGTCACACAACCCATGTAAAATCTAATACTGAATATGCGTATGCGCATGAACACAATTATAAACCAAATATAGAAGGAACCATTACACTCGATAAGTAGGTAAAAATGAAAATAACTCTATATATTATATATCTTTAGATATATATATATATATTTAGATATAAAATATATGTCATCAGTACGAAAATTAAAGTTTGATGATGAGAACTGAATCAGGGTGTTTATGTGAATAGAGAAAACAATGGTTAAGAGGTGTCCGAGAACTGAAGCAGAAAAAAAATGGCCTCGTACTCTCAAAAGACTACTACTAAATTTGTTATTTAGCTAAGTGGTTGAGGAATGAGGAAGGTCATTTAATTTAAAAAAAAACTTACAAAGGAGGTGATTAATCTTATCAGATTATTGCAGACCAGATCTACTTACCAATACAATACCCCTCTTCACATGTACGGGTAGCAAGTAACTGGTAAACAAAGAAATCTGAACACTTTCTGATTGTAACAATTGTTTTGTGTTCGCAACACTTTGTGACGCCGTCTTTACTGGCACTTACACATGCGTAACGTTCTACATTCTGCCCAGGTGTAGTGGGATGTTTACCTAAAAAAAAAGCAAAAAAGCTGTATGTGCAATAAAAAAAAAACATAAATGTGTGCAAACAAGACCAGCATTACCGTACATAGTATGTGCATTTCGGTTGTACACATAATAATACGTTATATTACTGGATCTGAATTTGAACCGAATACATCGTGACTTCCATTTATCTTTCTTCCAACTAAATTAACCGTATAATATCTGATGGTTATAAAAATTTCTTAGTGGATTTGGTGACTACATTTCTTCGGTACGTTGTTGTAAAATCTTAGGTTGTCACGCACGTACTAATAATAGGACTGCAGTGTTATTTTCGATGAATTAACAATGTCACGTGGTAAGCCTATATTAATGTGTATGCAAATCATAATATTAAGCATGGTTGAGACTGACCATTTAACCACATCGGAAACTTAACGCCACATGTGTTGACGGTGGTACACTTTTCATTCATCTGGTTGCCACCAGCACTTTTGAACCGATACCAAGTGTCAGAGTTCAAACGGGTGTCACATGAACTGTTGAATATTTCTAAGTTACCGACACTTCTCCAAGGATTATTCAAAAGAGAATGATAGATACAAGGATCACCATCTAAACAAAAGATACAAATAAAGGCAGTATACCAACATTTAATTTAAATTTAGTCCACTATGATAATTTAGATTTTTTACAAAAGAATTAAAACGTTGATTTTCAAACTAATCAACTTATTAAACGTATTATTAAGGGTATTATACAATTTTATTTGATGTATTACGAGTCCTAAATTCACTTTCTTAGCAATTCACCATGCTAACTCTTTTTGATGTAATGAGAAGCAAAATTTACATAATACGCGCGGTCCTTGATAGTACGTATATTAAGCAGGGTTATGATGCCAGCTCTTGCAAGAAACAGATTAAAATTGTAAATATGACCTTGTGAATCATTAAGGTTTACTTACTTGTGGATTTACAACATGATATTGGCGAGAATGGAAATGGACAGAGACAATAGCCATTCATAGGTGTTCCTTTGTTATAACAAAGGGAGTCACAGTCTTCAATTTCAGTTGGAGAACCAGCACATGTTCCTCCACACACAGGCTGCTCCTCGATGATCCGTATTCGCTGTCTCTGACGAGTACTCCCACATTTTGGTTGACAGAATGACCAGTCTCCCCAAGGTCCCCATGTACAATTAACCGAAATGCATGTTTCACAGCATGCTCCTGTGTAAGGTGTTGGGCACTGACAACTACCTGCCGTAGTAGGAATTCCACCATTGAAACAAACCGATTCGCACGGTCGGGTAGATGTATTATTTTCTACACATTGTCCACCACAGTAACTTGGTCTCTCTACAAATCTTGTCCTGGACTGATGTCTAGAATTTCCACAAACCGGTAAGCAGCTGGACCAAGAGCTCCATTTTGTCATTTTACAATCTACTGCTCCACAAATCTCACAACAAGCTCCTATGTAAGGAGTGTGGCATTTGCATCCGTCGTCTTCAGCCACCCCGCCATGATAGCACACGGAGGAGCATGATTCATGTTCGAATAAACTAGCCTCACATTGCAATCCACCGCATTCAGCTTCACGATCTACTGATCTTGTCCTGGTTCTAGTTCTATTGACACCACAGTCTGGAGAACACCCTGACCATTGGTTCCATGAAGTCAATTCACAATCTGTGGGAATGCATTTCTCGCAGCATTGTCCAGAATATGGCTCTTGGCATAAGCAGTAACCGTTCATTGGTGTACCGTTATGCTCACATGTATCATTACAGCGTATACTGTCCTTACCTGAACCAGGACAGAGTCCATCACACGTTGCATGAGCAAGAATTGATCTGATTCGTGTCTTTTGCCGATTCGTGCCACATACAGGCTGACAAGATGACCATTCCTGCCAGTCTTCCCAATGACAATCACTCGGCTGACAAGATCCACAACATCTACCAGTAAACAACGGAAGGCAATCACAGGTATTATTAGTTGGTGTACCGCCATTGAAACAAATTGGAGAACATGTTAGATTCTCACTTGTGTCTCCAAAACATCCTAATCCACCACACCACTCTGGGGTCAGTATGGTCCTTGTTCGCGTCTGGATTCTCGTAGGTCCACATTCTGGTTTACAACTTGACCAAGTACTCCAGCCAGACCAGACACAATCAATAGCTACACATAATTCACAACAATCCCCTGTATACGATGGGATGCAGTGGCAAACATTGCCAACAGCTGTCCCTCCGTGAAAGCATAATGGAGGACATAAAGATATTTCTGATGGTTGTGGTCCACATTGTGCTCCATCACATTGAGAGTTTTGTGCAATGAACATTGTTCTTGATCTATTTCTTACTGCCCCACACTCGGGATTACAAGCTGACCAATAACCCCAAGGACTCCATTTGCAGTCTACCCGGAGACAGTTTTCACAACAATTTCCTGAAAATGGACTTGTACATGAGCAATATCCATCCATAGGACTCCCGTTGTTTTGACAAAGCGTGACACACGTCTCCGATTCGTCTGGAAGACCAGCACAGGAACCCCCACATCTCGGCTGGCCTTTTAAGATTCGCTGACGTGTCCTATGCCGGTTGTTTCCACAGGCCGGTTGACAAGTTGACCAATCATTCCAAGATCCCCAACTACAATTCAGTGGCAAACACACCTCACAACAAAGACCAGTATAATACTCTTGACAGACGCAGTGCCCTTCTGTAGATACTTCGCCATTGTAGCATATTGATTCACATTCTTCAGATTCTGTATTTGAGCCCACGCATTCACGGCCGCCACACATCGCAGGACTTTCTTCTTCTCTTACTCTCGTTCGATGACGACTACCCCCGCAAGTTGGCTCGCAAATTGTCCAATGACTCCATTCACTCCATTTACAATCTGCCGCATGACAAATTCCACAGCAATCACCACTATATGGCATAACACATTGACACTGATCAGCAAGAAAGTTGCCACCATTTAAGCAAATTGGTTCACATTCAAGTTCTTCTGTGGGTTTTTCAGGACAAGGTGAGCCACCACATTGTGCTTCTTGTGTGACATTTCTACTACGTGTCTTAATACGTGTACCTCCGCAATCAGGAACACATTTAGACCAACTTTCCCACTCACCCCATAGGCAATTCTTGACCGTACACTCAGAACAGCATTTTCCGAAGTAAGGACTCCGACAACTACAAAAACCATTCATTTTGATTCCATTGTTGTAGCAGAATCTGTTGCAGGGTAACGTCTCTGTAAAGGAACCTGTGCATCTTGCTCCTCCACCTGATGCAAGAACAAGTTGAGTCCGTGTTCTTACCTTTACACCACTGCTTCCACACTCGTGGCTGCATTCTTGTTCAGACCACTGGCCCCATTCGCAATCAACGACCGGTGGTGTGTAATAACTACGACGACGCCGTCTATAATACGAATACGAATCTCCCTCTTGTAAAACTAGTAGTATCAGCAGCGTGATAACGATTAGAGTACACTTAACCCTAGTCATGTTTGGTACACAAGTATCAGAGAGATGTATGCCTACATGCCTATAATCACCTGCTGTATGGAAATTGAACTATGATTTTTATTAGTTTTCATTCAGGATATCACCGATCTTAGAAGCGGATACAACCTAATTAGCAAGCGATTCGCGTAACCACCGCTAGATTCTTAACAGCATAACCACATGTTCGGATAACATATTATGTTTGCTTTCAGGAAAGTGATTTAAAATAAGCTATCCATGCTTTTAAAACTATTTTTCTATTAAAAAAATAAATAAATAAAAATAATAATAATAATAATAATAATTTTAATAATAATAATACTACTACTACTAAAAATAATAATAAATAAATAAATAAAACCAGTGTATACAATACAAATAATATTTGCCTGAAAATGTATTGGAAAAACTTTTATATATAAACTTTTCCTGCTTGATCCACTCCAATGTACGTAGGCTACATTCTTAGTTGCTATACGTTGGTACGCAGTAGTTGAATGACGACGATCTGTGTTGCCCCGCATACTCGAAAAAAACCAGTCTTACCGGGCGAGGCATTTAAAATCATTTTTTGTAGAATTCACGCCATTTCCTGTATCTCTTTGTATCATATCATGACACGATTGTATACTAGGAGCAAAATAGCACATGTGGGGCCACCGCTTCTTTTTCAATAGTTATCAGGTGTCTTGCAGGGCCGGCGGAACTTTTTTCAAAGTGGGTGGGGGGGGGCACTCATATGATGAATGGGAATATGAATCATGCAGATCTGGCAAAACCTAGGGGATGGCGGTCAACATTTTTCCCAAAAAGGAAAGGGGGATCCGGGGGTCCTCCCCCTGGGAAAATTTTGATTTCTAGATGGCGGGAAATGACCTTTTTTCGACTTTTGAGCTAGGTTTCTAATAACTTTGTTCTTTAAAATTCAAGGTTTTCCCCTCTAAAAAACGGTCAGGTAAACTTTCTTATTCTTATTACAGTAAATAGGCCTGTTATGTGTGTATACATACATAAAAAAAAAAAATTAGTTGTTGCATACGTATTCTTTTTTCAATGAATCGATAAGCTCCAAAGAAAAAGGAGCGGGGGTTCCAGGGTTCTCCCCGGAAAAATCTTTGAATCCTAGATGGCGGGAAATGAGTTTTTCAGACTTCTGAGGTGTCTTAATTACTATTCTTCAAATTTCAAGGTTTTCCCCTCTTGAAATCCGTCAGGTAATTTTAACCCATTGTTATTACAGGAAATAGGCCTTATGTATGTATACATAGGCCTACATAAAAATAAAAAAATAGAAGTTGCATACGTATTCTTTTTTTAATGAATCGATAAGCCTAAAAAGGGGGGGGGGTCGTCCCCCGGGAAAATTTGTATAGCTAGAAGGCTGGAAATGAGCTTTCCGACTTCTGAGGTGTCTTTTAATTACTTTTAAGTTCTTCAAAATTCAAGGTTTTCCCCTCTTGAAAACAGTCAGGTAAATTTATCCTTGTTATTACAGTAGATAGGCCTTATGTGTGTATACATACATAAAAAATTGAGTAGTTGCATACGATTTTTTCCATGAATCCATAAATCCCAAGAAGAAAGGGGTGGGGTTCCCCCCGGGAAAATTTTGATTCTTAGAAGGCGGGAAATGAGGTCAAGGTTTTCCCCTCTTGAAAACAGTCAGGTAAATATATTGCATTTTTATTACAGTAGATAGGCCTTATGTGTGTATACATACATAAAACAAAATGAGTAGTTGCATACGATTTTTTCCATGAATCCATAAATCCCAAAAAGAAAGGGGTGGGGGGTCCGGAGGTTCTCCGCAGGGAAAATTTTGATTCCTAGAAGGCGGGAAATGAACTTTCCCGACTTCTGAGGTGTCTTTTAACTACTTTTACGTTCTTCAAAATTCCAGGTTTTCCCCTCTTGAAAATTATTATAATGAATGAATGAACCCAAAGAGAAAAGGGAGGTTCGGGTTCTTCCCGGTAAAATGTTAATTTCTAAATGGTGGAAAATGATCTTTCCTGACTTCTGAAGTATCTTATAGCGATTTTAATCTATGTTCTTCAAAATTCAAGGTTTCCTCTCTTGAAAACGGTCAGGTAATTTTTTCCCAAAATCTCAAAAAGAAAGATGGTCGGGGGTTCTACTCGGGAAATTTTGACTCCTAGAAGCGGGAAATGAGCTTTCCCGACTTCTGAGGTGTCTTTAATTACTTCTAATTTCTTCAAAAATCAAGGTTTTCCCCCTCTTGAAAATGAATCAATAGAACCAATGAACCCCAAAGAAAAAAGAGGTCCGGGTTCCCCCGGGAAAATTTCGATTTCTAGAATGCGGGAAATGACCTTCCCTGACTTTTGAAATGTCTTTTAAATGACTTTTTAAGTTCTTCAAAATTCAAGGTTTTCCCCTCTTGAAAATGGTCAGGTAATTTTTTCTCGTTTTTTTATTTTATGTGTGTATACATAGGCCTACATAAATAAATGAGTAGTTGCATGCGTATTCTTTTTTTCCATGAATCGATAAATCCCAAAAAGGAAGGATGATCCGGGGGTTCTACCCCGGGAAAATTTTAATTCGTAGATAGCGGGAATGAGCTTTCCCGACATTTGAAGTGTGTTTTAATGACTTTTATGTTCTTAAAAATTCTAATTTTCTGATTGTAAAATTAAAAAAAAAAAAAAAAAGCTCACTGGTCCTGAAAAGGTAGGTCTAGAATTTTTATCTCCAGACATTATTTTTTGCAAAAAAAGTGGGGGGGGGGGCGATATTATAAACGTTTGTGTTGGTCATATAATCCGAATAAAATTGATTTTGTACAAAAAAATGAGTTTGAAGTGTCATTTTTACGATCGTATTGAAAGACCTTAGAAAAAAAAGTGGTCGCTTAATGACATCATCGGTGACCGACTTTGCAAAAATTCATCCAAGCGCAATAGCAAAACAAACACTGTGGCAGTAAGCCTATTGGAGGAAGAAAAGCCCGTACTTTTACTTACCTAGGCCTATGCTTTTAGTATGTTACATAGTTTCCCGAGTTTTACACGGTATACCAGTAAATTGTGTTGTAGGGGGTTTTAATAACTGTTAACAAATTAAAGATGGGGGACTTATTTTACGTTCCCTAAAAATAGCCCAGGCAAATTTGCCGTTGTAAAATTGACATATTTCACCAAACGTCTTGAACCTTCTCCCCGCCCCCCCCCCCCCCCCACTATTTTCGGGGCTTCACCCCCTGGACCACTTTGTGTTCGTTGGGGGAATTTCACCCTTCGTCGAGGAATCGTCTCTCTCCGGAGGAATAAACAAATATAAAAATAATTACATGTGATATTCGTTTAGCCACCATATTTTTTTCATTAAACTCTTTTTTTTGTATAATAGTAATCATTTTTACTTGTTAAGATAATTAATTGATTAATTACTATAATGAATTCATGATGTGATGTGCTAATATAATTAGAAACTCCTTGTCAAGCAACACCGATTTTGTATTTTAATCTATTATGTCATTGAAAGACTATATAGATTTTGTCAGGGAATAAACAAATATAAAAATAATTTTGTATTTTAATCTATTATATCATTGGCCCTTTGTGATAATGCTTATCGTTATTAGATACGAGAACCAGCTTTGTGGTACCAGAAATCAATTTTGTGTATGGATGAACGGTCTTATGGATGAGCCCCATGGGTCCTTTTATGTAGATTTCTTAAGCACCCCACATTGACTTACGCCATAATTGAAAAAAACGTTATTCTCGATACTTTTATTTCAAATTGGAAGTATTTCCTAAAAAGGAGTACGAAAGCACTGTGATTTCTAGGCTGTTTTCTAATCTATTTTTTTTTTTCTTTTTCATTTTTATTATTTAAAACAAGATTCAAAAGCTTTGTCGAAGTACCCGACGATCTGGTTTTCAACTTCACATGTAACTGTTCATTTAACTATTCGTATGTTTAAATAGATTTCTAAAGCAGGTCTTTGAACATAGTTTGTGTAGTGCGTTCGTCATTTTATCAAAATATGTATTAAGAATGCTTAAACTCATATATCCCATAATCCTTCCTGTCTACTAACTAATTAGAAGGTGTTGTCAAAATCTCATCTTTGACGATATTTGTTTGCTGCTGTTTATTTTTTATTTTGTTTTATTTTATTTTATTTTTTATTTTTTTATAGCGGCATTCTCATGAAATGGCAACATCAATGATATTAAGATGTTAATAAAATATGATTGGTATACCCTCTGACACAGGCGGGGGGAGGGGCCTGATTGCAGATTGGTTGGCTCATGGAGGAAGAAGTTGGTTCGAATCAATCGAACGCATACGTACTTAACCCAGCGCACCTCACCTACATAACCAAAAAAGCCTACTACAAATAATCAAATAAATATACAATAATAGGCCTACCAAAGAAACGCATTAAATAATAAATACTAAAATTACAAACAATTAAAAACCCATGTATAGGCTAACCCAAACATTCAAACAAGAAAGAGAATTAACATCAGTATGCTGTTATGTATTAACAATGCTTTTTTGGCTCAAGGTGCTAGATCGAGGAGCCTGTGGATAGAGGGGCTTAGGGACCTTTGTTTTTGTCTAAAGTCCAGCACAAGATCGACTACGTGTTCGTATGCGTATGTGAAATAGAACTGCTGTTTTTAGAATTCGCGTGTGACTGTTTCTATTGTACGTTAAACAAGCATTGCAATTATTCTTATTTTTTAAATTTTATTTATAAAGTAAAATAATAAATACGTTAAACAAGCATTGCAATTATTATTATTTTTTAATTTTATTTATAAAGTAAAATAATAAGTATATATTTGTATCCTCCTGTAATTACAATATTATTTGGGCTTATTTTTATTATTTTCATTAGCGATCCTCTATGATCCAAATTCAAGTAATAATAAAATTATTACGAATATTGTTTTTTTTTTATATTCTATTAAAATATTTAGAAAATATATTATATATTTAGATTTAGATAGAAAAGTAAGTTGTTGTTTGCATAATGAACACAGTTGATTCGAGTAAACTTTGCAGTTATACCTTTTTGTAATGCCATTTGCTATAAATAAACGTTTTAGTTGTGCCTGTTTGCATAAGTTATTTGGTAAATAATCATTTTCGTTGTCCCTCTTCTGTGGCGGATCCAGGGGGTTCAGGGAGTTCGGACGAAACCGCCTCTGTAAATAAATGTAATAAAATACTAATGGGTACGTCCTGACTGACAAAAGACATGCTGAAACCCCAGGAACAGATCCAGAAATTTTCTGAACGAGTCAATATATAATTTCATATCTGTCTCTTATACACATCTAGGGGGAAGCAATAAGTGTTCCACATGCACCTCAGCCCCACAATGGCTGAGGCTGAGGACGTGAGCAAGTTTTAAGAATAGTGGTGTTCCTCAAAGCAGTGTTCTTTGACAAAAAATTATTGACTTTCTCTCGATGGGAGCTATGCTCCTCCTCTCCCTCTCCCCTCACTGGCATCGCAAAGGTCTAATCAGGACCTATAATCTTTTCTATACTGGGAGTCGCTAGGTAAATTATGGTTTTGGTACCTCTGGATGCCGGGAAATGGCAATCATTCAGACTTAAAATTTTGAATACTTTATCTCCATTAAAAAAAAAAGAAACAAAAAAAAAAAAAAAAAAAAACTTTACAAATGCAGTAATCCTGGCCGGCTGATAAATAGATAAAATCCAAACTAGCTTTATATATAATAATAAGAAACGAATACCATACTTTATTGGAGAAGAACTTCAATCTATCGAACGTTTTGATTGGAGCAATATTTTTATGATGTTTATAATTCTTAATGTGACTTTAATTTATTTATTTTTTTTAATAGTTATTTTTTAAGTAGTTTTATATAGTGTGTAGGCCTATATATAAAATGAAAAAGAGGGCCGAGTTGACTGGGGCCTAGTTGACTCGAAAGCTTTGTATTTAGCGAGCGCTATTGTATTATTAATTGTGAATGCGTCATCGGCGTTCCATACATATACACGCATTGGCGGGCGTTCTGGAGGGCGGTCGCTATAGGTAGCGGCCGATATGGGCCTACTCCTATTAGGCCTGTCCAGCCTAGGCCTCTGATGATACCCTGCTACACCAGACCTACCGTATGGTAGGGTAGGTTAGGCCTACTATCTACCCTTAGGAGGCCTAGCTCTAGGCTTTGAATAAATATGAACTAAAAAAACTGTGTTTATATTCACTCTTTTGATTCATTATAGAGTTCTGGGAATGTTAATCCTGAGGATTTTATCTGATTCGTCTCACAGCCCTTTTCCTCCGTCTATTAATGCGATAACAAAATCACTTCTCTGTTGCCACCCGCCATTTCGAGTTTTTGCGCGCGGCCAGCAGTATGAACAGGCAAGCGAATCATTGGAAGCGAGACATTCTTTACCGAAAGTCAACTCTTGTGAACTTTGCGCGATTCTCTTCGCTTGTCGCATGACGCTCGACGCTTTCGCTTGAAAAGTTTAGTGGGAACGGCCTTAAGACACCACTGGGGCGGATGCAGGAATTGGCGGTAGGGGGTACGTGAGGGTCCACCTTACTGCCCCCACCATGGTTGGGGCTGAAGGAATAGACAATTTTGAGAATAGGGACCTCTTACATGTTGATCCAGAGTTTTAGCTCGGTTTCCAAAAATCGATCTCCCCTATCGCCGACAACCGTGGTTGTGGACCACAGACAAATCGGGGTGCCTTTCCGATTGCGCAGGGCAGCTAGCAATGCACCCCGATTCGGCTGCGTCTGCAACGCAATCGAAAAAGTTAAACAAGGTTTAAAACCTTCCCAACAACTGTCTGTGACTGTCGATAGGGTGAGCGATATGGAAACCGAGCTTTACCCTGACTATCACACATAATAGGTTTTCTGAATGGGCGGGGACATGGGAAGAAAATGTAATCTTTGCTTTCTCGTCGCCGGAAGATTATTTTAGACGTGGGGGGAGGGGTGGTGGTTTGCAGTAGTATTTGGGGTTCTCTTAGCTTAGCAAAGCCTTGTTTTTTCTAGATGCTGAGAAATGCACTTACGTGCATTACGAGACTTCTGTTGATGAATGAATACACACTGAATTAATAAATTTTCCCCCTTTTAGCATGGAAAATTACTAATTGCGATGATAAGATGATGGTGATAATGATGATGATGATAATGATGATGATGATGATGATGATGTCATCAGTAATTGTCTAGTTATATAATCAGTACTTTCTCGATTGTCCTGAGTGTATCATATATCTAAAAAATTAATTTATATGCATGCTCAGAAGCAGAAATTTTAACCTAAAGGTTTGATATATCTTAAATGATGTTTGTTGAATGGTCTTTAATGACATTATATTATAATATGACCACAACATAAGACAGACCACTTTGTCACCTACAAAGTTCAGACCCATATATATTTATATTTCCTTAGGCCTAAATCATAAGGAAGTCCGCTCTATACCAAAATTTCCGAAAATTATACGTTTTATAATAATAATTATTATGAATTTATATAACGCCTCACATGCATGCACCGACGTGAGATGTTGTTTGCTGAATGGTCTTTTTAAAAAATAATGCAGTCTAATAATATGACCACAACATAAGGAAATTCATTCTTCAAATGTTTAAGTAGATAGTACAGAGAATTGTGATTGTTTATCAAAATCATTATACACGTGTTAAATCCAATTTAAAAAAAAAAAGAAAAAAAAAGATAAATAACAAAAATGCTTTTTCAGTGCACCCGCCGGCGTGGAAAAATTAACCTAATAATCTTGTTAATAATACGGTTCTAAAATTAATCTTATGACCACAACTTTAATCTTATGACCACAACTTTTAAGTTGTAACTGGGATTGGTTAATTGCCAACATTCTAATGCTTAGTGGTTGGATGGTCGGATATATTATTGCGTAACTCTCATAATAATTTCATATTTTGAAAATTTATTTGGAGTATATGATCACGTTCCATGATAGATTACATCCACAAGGTTCCCCTAAGCCAAACTTTCAAAATTAATAAATTGCGTTTTTCCAAATTACTACAGACTGAGTAGATTAGGCCTACTGGTTAAAATATAACAAAATAAGATTTTTATTTTTAAACCACAGAAAATCACAAATTTATATTCAGTACATTCTCGACTTTTTGGAAATGTGGACTTTATCAAATTTGGTTGGGTGTATTATACAAACTCTTCCTAACACCCCAACTACTGGATATACGGGTCTGGAAACTTTTAAATTACCTGCCAATTAATACAGTTTTATATGCCTATTATAATTTTTTAAATTTTTCAGTAATTTTTTTTTTAATTCTTCTTCCACTTCCAACACTGTATGATTTGAAATTTACATACCATTCATGTCGTTGATCTTCTTCATATTCCGTGTCCATTTTCAGTGTCTCAGGGCTCGGTGGTTATTTTTGACTTTCTTTTTAGACGTAGCTCTAGGTCTACTATTAGGGTACCAACTCCATGCACGACTTGTTTTGTTACCCAGTCAGCAGCATTCTGACTGGGTTCTGTTTCCGAGCAGTTTCTTTTTTTTTCTTTTGGCAACATTAAAGGCTACTAGTGGCAAATTACTGGACCGATATTATCAAAACTTGGTCCAGGGGCGGATTGGGGGTGGGGAGGCACGCGCCTGGCTCCCTCTTTTAGGAGGTAAAAAAAGAAATTTAAAAAAAGAAAAAACAAATGATAGCCCAGAACGCCTCAAATGTTATTTTCGGGCGTCTAGAACACAAAACCTTTGTTGGGGCATTCCCCTGGACATCTCTGGATCCTCCCCTGTGGTCAGTAGAACTAGTGCCACCTCCCATTTATGTGTTGTTCACAACTTGGGGTCAAAAAGTCACATAAGGGACATTAGGGTCAATAAACCAAAAATCGTATAAAGGACTACTTGTCTCACAAATAACGTAGCACAGTCTTGTCCTTTGCACATATCCATTGGAATAAGGCAGAGTCTATAGGATGTTTAGGGATAAGGGTCAAAGGTTGTTAAGGGTAATTTTTATCTTTTTTCTAGCAACATTTCAAAACGCTACTAGTGCCAAACGGTTGTGCCGATTTTAACCAAACCTGGTCAGTGTAACCGGTGACACCTCTCATATATTGGGTGTTCACTGCTTGGGGTCAAACTTCACATAGGGGTTATTAGGGTAAAAAACTAAAAAAATGAATAAAAGACTTCTTCTGTCGCAAATAACATAGCACAGTCTTGTCCTGGGCACATATGTATTAGCATAAAGTAGGGTATTTAGGGTGTTCAGCGATTTACGGTCAAAGGTCATTAAAGGGTTATTTTTTTGTTCTGTCTAATAACATTTCAAAATGCTACTAATGGCAAACCATTGGACCAAAGTCAATCAAATTTCGTCAATAAAACCGGCGACACCTCCTACACCCCAGTCTAGGATCAAGGATCACATATGGGTCATCGGGGCTAAATTTTCAAAATAACCCAAATAAGCTCAAATTAAATAGGAATGATCCTTGGGGCCTTCTAAACACGAAAATATACTTTTCATTCCATATGTCAAAGTTCATAGGCCAAAGGTTCAAAATGTTACTAATGGCAAACAAATGAACCGAATTCAATTACATTTGATCATTTGGAACCAGTGACACCTCCTACATCCCTGTCTGGCATCAGTGGTTACTTAGGGGTCATCGGCGTCAAATTTTCAAAATAGCACAATTGAGCTCGAATTTACTAGGAATGATCCTTAGGACCCTAAACATGAAAAACTACTCTCCACCAATAGATCAAAAGACACAAGGGTGACTATAGTGAAAATTATCAAATATTGCTAGTGACTAACGATTGAACCAATTGCATTAGACAGACTTCTATCAAACATCTGACGTTATTTAAATCTGTTCAACCATGAAGCCTCAGTGGTCTAATGGTTATGACGCTCGCTTTGACGAGAGGTCACAGGTTCGAATGAATTATGAATTAACATGAATTATAAGACAACATCCATTGAGATCTATGCTACACGTTGTATTTGTATCTTTTTTTCGACCATTGTATTTAAATTTATTTGATGATTTATTATATATATATATACATACATATAGATGTGTATAAGAGACAGAATTACTACAGACTGAGTAGATTAGGCCTACTGGTTAAAATATAACAAAATAAGATTTTTATTTTTAAACCACAGAAAATCACAAATTTATATTCAGTACATTCTCGACTTTTTGGAAATGTGGACTTTATCAAATTTGGTTGGGTGTATTATACAAACTCTTCCTAACACCCCAACTACTGGATATACGGGTCTGGAAACTTTTAAATTACCTGCCAATTAATACAGTTTTATATGCCTATTATAATTTTTTAAATTTTTCAGTAATTATTTTTTAAATTCTTCTTCCACTTCCTGTACCTGTCTCTTATACACATCTAGATGTGTATAAGAGACAGATATATATATGAAATTCCTAACATCAGTTAGGAATGTAACACTTGGCGTGTGTGTGTTATTCTGACGAATATATTGCAGTCAGACCTGCGACCTTTCTCTATCGTCAAATCTATCAAATGATATAGCTCTAGCTGCCGTATATTTCCTTTATTACATAAAATGCAGGGTACTTTGTCGTCCTTGATCCAGGACAAGAAATCTCTATAAATAATCGCACATATCCGTTTAATAGAAATTTGCTCAAGGCCATTTTCCTGATCATTGGATTCAGAATCAGTCATGAATGTAGGTCCTAAAATAATGTGCAATCACTCTTCACTTTCCAGATTGCAAATCAAACCTAACAACTGATCAATCAAAACAGCGCTATGAATAACCGCGCGTCTCACAAACCGAAGTCCCACAAACGCGCGTGTTTGGCGTATGTTTTAACACTATCGTATCGTGTGCCCTTAGCAACAAAATCCAAGAGGCAGGAATTAGCTTAGGCCTATGTTTCTAAACTTTGGAATAATTTTCCAACTGACCCTTGAGTTATCTCAGAGCCTAATCTTTGTAAACGTGCACTCAAGACTTACTTGTTTGCCTAAGTCTCCTTTTAGGTGTGTTTTTCTTTTTGTGTTTTTATTGTTGTAATCTGTTTATTTGTCTGTGTTGCTTGTGTGACTGTACTATTGTGATACTTCCGGTTCCTGAATTAATGACTGATTTTATGCCTACTATTGTTTTCCTGAATTATTGAGGCTTGGCTTGCAAGGCTTCATAACCGCAAGGGAAAGGCGCAATATAAATACCCAATACCAGTACCAGTACAAGTATGTTGTAATAAAACAACCATAGGCGTAATATCGAATTACCAAAATAAGTGAATCAATCAATTAATACGATATTATTATTGTGGAACACACAAATAATAACCAATAAATCCGAAGACTTAAATAATTTGAGGGGGTTTTTTTGTTTTTGTTTTTATTTTGTTTTTGTTTTTTGGTGGGGAATTAGGTACACCAGGAGACAATGCTCTTATTTTGCGAAGATTACACCGTGTATTATAACTTGCACATGGTCCATATTGCACAGAGGGTCAAGCCCAGCTTACTTGTATTTCATTCCTCAGCCTAAAACACAATGGGGTTATCGATCTAGAAAGAAATCAGTTGTTCAGAGAGGGCACACATTAGCTACCAATAGATAAGTTAAATCACAAGTGGCGGATTCAAGAAGAGGCTAAGCCTATTTTTTTTTTTTTTTAAATTAAAAAATATATTAAAATTTTAACTAAGACAGTTCCATTTCCGGTGTCACGAGAATTCAGGTACCATCGAGAAATTAAGTACCAGACCTAAATTCTCGCTTAAGCGAAAACTTTGGGCTTGTCGATAAATTAAGTACTACTCTCATTTTATGGCACTTATAGTACAATGCATAAATATTTCATTTGTTTTAAATTTACGACCGATCGTAATTAATCAGGTGAAATGGTATTTGATACGAAAACGGTGAAAATAAGCAGAAAATATACGATTTTGAATGTTTTTTATTCTTATTAATACTTCAAATCTCATCCGCAAAGACTACGACGCTGACCTAATTTTCTTCACTGCTACAACAGCTGCAGCGCGAAGATTGTCCTTGTTACCGCATGTTTGGCAGCCAGGCTTTGCACCGTGACGTATGGATGCTCTTCATTTTCAGCCAATCAGAGTAGATACATGCCCAGAGTGGGAAAACAAAATATGAAAAAGATGGGTAATACACAGTTACTGTTAGCTGAATGACTTTGATAACGAATAGCGCCCGTAAACATCAGGCATCAAATTGTTTGGTAAGACGGTATACCCCTCTCCACAATTTTAAAAACATGTTTAGACCAATTTTTTTATTGCATTTTATTTCTTTTTAGACGTTGTGTGTGTTTTTTGTTCTTTGTGCAAATTTAAATCGTTTTCATGAGACCCACTTTTTAAGGCTTATCCTATAATTAATCAGGGTCGTTTGTTGCATTTTGGCCTTTCTTGTCCTGTTGTTTTAATTACATGATTAATGAATAAATTCAATTCAAACTAATCAGAATTGATTGGAAATTGGACTGGAGAATATTGCCAAAATTATTAGCCAATGTTCAAAAAGATAATCGTTCCTACGATTTCTCAAAATAATTTAGGCATGTTAAAGTGTTTTATGCTCTGCTTATGCACCTAATAACAGAATTAATTACAGAATTCACCCAAAATTGTGGTATTTCATTTTCATTTATTTTATTCAATGTCCAGGTAGCTCTATTAATAATGATACAATGAGAATACAATACTTTGCACGTATATAAGATATATAAAAAATGAAATAGAACAAATACAGTAATAATGTGATCAAATCGTAACATTCATGCATTTAGACTGCTTAATACAGTCATGGGGGTATGATAGAGTATATCAACAAAGAGCCAAGGTAAATCATATATCACTCAATACTGTATATGTTCTTCTTACAGAGAGATAATAATACTAGGTAAAGTGGGTTGACACACTTGAGTTGCACAGAATTGGAATTCAATAAAATAAATCAATATAGCATTTATAAGTCTACTTTAAAATCAATTTAGCACTTGAAGATAAAAATGTATATTTAATTCTCTGAACTATAGTTTAATAAACGTTTAAAAATAATATATTCACATAATGCTATATGCAATTCAATTTTCAACACACTGATGAGTTACCAACATTGCCTCCTATGGAACGCCAAAAGGACAAACCACAAGTGGCGCAGTGCAAAACTAAAGTTGCACATTGCAAATCCAAATGCGTGTGCCGCTACTTGACTCTTGCACTGCGCCACTTGACTTTTGCACTGCGCCACTTGTGGTTGTCCTTTTGCGATATCACGTCAAAAGGACAAACATAAATCACAGTGCAAAACTAAAGTGGCGCAGTGCAAAACTAAAGTGGCGCAGAGCAAACTCAATTGCGTGCGCCGCCAGTTGACTTTCGTACTGTGCCACTCATAGAGCTATTAAAACAACTAGAGTGCTGACAAGATGGCGAAGCAATGCAATGTTATGTATGTGTACCATCCAAGATGGCCGTCGTAGTAAAGCGCCACATTCAGGCTTAGTATACATATTATTACCATAAATAAGGCCTCTGACTGACTATTATTTCATTAATGATAATGAGTAATGGTAATAACAAATTATTAAACTATCGTAGCCAAAACGAGGCCAAGTGGAGCACCGTATTTAAAAATAAAGTACCAAGGAATGAAAATTAAAATCGTGTACATTACGCCAATACACCGCAACGCTCGAGTTTCAAACATACGGGTAACTAGCAGCTGTGCTGAACTTTTTGTGTAAATTAAGGGCGCAATTGCAAATGATGGCGCTTAGGCGAAATTTGATTGGCTAAATGTATGGCAGCCATATTGGATGGTACACACACACAGCTCTGCGTATTTCGAACATCGAATACATTGCAGTTAGCGCTCTAGTATTCTTATTATTATCTCTATGGTGCCACTTGACTTCTGCACTGCGCCACTTGACTTTTTCACTGTGCCACTTCACTTTTGGCGATATTGTATGGAACGCCAATTTTGGCATCAAAATGAAACTAAACAACAATAGGCCTATAAATGAATTAAAAAAAAATCAAGAACACATAATTCAATTTCCTTAATAATTTCACAACAAAAAAAAAATGGGACTAAAACACCAATAGGAAGGCTTCGATTAGAGGCATTATTGTCGTAGATACAGTAGCCTAGGCTTCATCGTAATTATTACCGCTATACCCTTTGGAAAATACCACAGTGTGTACACACTGTGTTCACATATAGTCCACACAGTACACACTGTGTTCACATAGAGTCCACACAGTGAACGCTGTGTTAACTCTGTGTTTTTGAATTACATACAGTGAACACACAGTGAACACTGTGTGAATTTACGGGATACACAGTGTGAAGCGGGCTTAGAGAAAGTCTGGTCTGGCCACCACCTTAAATTTTGCCCGTATATGACCGAAGAGGATTCGATAATGATCGAGGGACAAATGAGCTTTGATCTCTAAGTCTCGAAGATTCAAGGTAAATTCAAGGTAAAAATACATGCATAATATACACACATGGGCCTACATACATACATACATACATACATACATATATAGGCCAATATATATATATATGTGTGTGTGTGTATATATATATATGTACATATATATATATATGTATATATAGGCCCATATACACACACATATATATATAGCTATATAATATAGTAATGTTTATATTATATAGGCCTATATTATAGTTACCTCGCAGTTTATCACAGTATTAACAAGAAGATGTAAAAAAAAAATTTCAGTACATCTTCCTGGTATTACTACTAAGGTTAATCGTATTATCACCACATAGTGATCACAGTCTTGCCACTATGCTCTGTGAAACCCCGGGGGGTCATGGTGGAGACGTTGAAAAATCAGGTCACATGCAGCTCGTCTGGCCCAATCATTGGTTGCACCAGGATGGTGTGAGGAAGAGAGAAGATCATATTTCAAATTCAAGCGGGGATTCATTGTTTCATCGTCGATTACAACAAGCGTTGTGTTAAATTGGATTCGTTAAATTAATTTCGCAAAACGAAAATGTGCATGGGTTCTACACTGGACGGAGACAAATGTATTTTGGACGATTCAATGGTTCCAGATAAAATCATGTTCGAGGACAACCGAAAGATTGAGATGGAGAATATGGAGATCCAAAGTTAACAAGAACCCTCCAAGAAAAAATGTCTGAATGGCGTACTGTATTCAAGTGTTGTTCGTTTCTATTCATATAGGTAATTCGAAATTGCATTTTTCTTATTATTTATACACTTTGAATATATTCATTTTTGCTAGGCTGTCCATAGGCCTGATGCTGGTACTAACAATCAATAGTGTTCCAATCCATAACCCACCCACTACTTAAATAAACAGAAAAATAAATTCGGGCTAGGAGGCCTCAGTCTACGACCGTTTGACCTAGGACTAGGTTTTACCTCCTAAATGGTCCGATTGAAATGGCCGTTGACTCGATTGTGGAATTAATGATTATGACGGGCAATTACGCTTTTTAATTCGTTTTTATTTATTTATTTTTTTTTATTCAATCTTTTGGTATGTAACATAGGTCTAAATGTATAAAAACAAAACCTAAAATTTTATCTTCATTTGGTAAGAATTAAAATATATATTATTTGCACCAACAATTAAAGTTGTTTTAGGCTCGATTAGCCTTCCTAAAACAGTACTACTAGCCTATTCCTAGTAATATAGCATAAATGCCTACAAAACATTAGCTAGCACTGTACATTCTATGTATGCCTTGCTATATGAATTGCATTTTTAGCGTTAAAAGTCTGGCCTGGGTCGAAATTACTCGACATCAGGCCAGCTTGATTTTCGTGTGATTAATTTTCTTGATTGTTAGTTTTATTTGTTTAGTTTACAAACTATGAATATAATAAATCTACTTGCAAATTAGGGTTTGTTTTAAAATACTCTGTTTGATTTAAATAAGAAGTTAAAAATGTATAAAATAAAAATCAGTTACCATGCATTTTTGGGTGCCAAAATACATTGTATTTAAAAGACTAGGTATAAAGAACATTTGTTTACTAGTTTAAGAACTTTCTTTATTTTTTAGGTTGCACTATATACATTTTGTCTCAAAGGACTATTATGCAGCTTAAAAAAGCCAACATGCACGTAGACTGGTATGTGCTGCAATGACAAACAAAAAATATACAGTATCTGCTAGTTGGTAAGTTAATTTTCTATTTATTGTTTTGAGATTTAAATAATCCATTTGTGTTTTAATTTAAGACAACGACAAATGTATTACAGTAAGTATATTGCATTATAGTAAATTGTCTGCTTTACGACCGTTGATTTTATATTACCATGTTGAATTACTAAAAATACAAGCAATGTACTATTCAGCAGTTATAAACACAATTTGACTTTTGCCCCAAGACCGTTAAAAATTTATGTATACCTCATTGCTCCACGATTCAATTACAGTAAGTAAATTAATGTTTCATATCTACACATTAGATATTAGAATACAGTATTTTCAGCAATAATGAAACTTACAGTCCCACATAAACACCATTAAAATAATGAAGCTAGCAGGCCACTGTTATTGCAGCATTATGTTGCGTGATACTTGCTATTACATGTCACTCAAGTTTGTGTTGTCATGATGACATGAGTCTCATGGTGTACTCCGGGTTTAGTACTTAAAGTTCACAATTTATGAATCTAACTGTCTTTCGAACATGTCAATTTCAAAATTATTACTGCATATACAGTTCTACTCGAACCTAAAAGTTTATAAGAACAATGTAATTCTCATTTAGATAGATAGGCCTACTTTTCATATTTCCGAAGTTTTGTGACAATATTTTTGTATATAATTTCAGAATACCCAGATATCCAGTCAGCAGCTGTAAAAACCAAGATGACTAGAATATGTGAAGATACAAGGCGCGCCATGTCAAGGGGAATGGATACAGCAGCTAATGTTTAACAACAGGCGCTTAATGTGCAGTATTTTTTTTAATTTTAAATTGTAACTGTAATTATCTTTGCTAAAGGTAACTTAGCAAAGTGTTGTAATTTAATTTTTAAAATAAAAAAAAATAAAAAACAGACCATATACTCCTAAACACAATGTAATGTGGACCAATTTTATGCATAAATTGTAATTGCAATGAACCTGTCAAAAACTGGATGCATTTTATGCAACCTAAATACTCTAGTGTGGTTTTATATTACTAGTTTATTCACAATAATGCAAACACAACTTTTAAAAAAGACTAGTTGATCTATTTAATGCGTAAAACACAAGTGAACACATCTTTAAAGATGTTGACCAATTTTACGCATGAGAATTCTATTTGAAATTATTAATCAATTGCATACATAATTTTGCTAAATTATATAACAAAATTTTATTTTTATTTTTTTTTTCCGCCCGTCGTTGAAGATTTTTCAAAAATTAGGTGTGCATATTATACCATTGCATACATAGATTATGTTTTATTACATGTTATTTTTTATTGGTAATAAAAAAAAATGTAATATTTTCACAGTGGTTTTCCTTAAAATCGGTACACACTGTACAAAACCTTATATTATTAAAAAACTAAATGCCTGTGAATAATTGTGCAATATTAAACAGTATAATAGTACAGTACACAACTTTGAAGAGCTGCAGATAATTTTTGTATTTTAAGTATCAGTTTATAGTTTTTAATTGTTAATTAATTTTTGTAATCTACTTTTATGTAATCCAATAATATAAAAAAAATTCTCATTAATATAAATTTGTATAGGCCTATATAGTTTCTTATTCTTGTTATTTATTTGTTTTCTTAGGTGTAAATATGAATTGAAGTTTTAAATTGAAGTGCAATGTATTTTATAGCTTAAAAATAGATTTGTTTTTTATATACTGTATCTATTGTAATACAGCCATTTTTAGCTGCATGCTACCGTTTTGTACATTTTTTGAATGAATGAATGAATGAATGAGTTGAATGAATGAGTGAATGAATGAATGAATGAATGAATGAATGAATGAAAACGGCAAGGCGGCTTTGTGTCAAATGCTTAGACTGAAGAGACCACCATCCCCAGGGTCTCACTACTAAGTGAGTTCAGGATTTTGAACATAATATGATAACGGGCTGTTTATAAATCGTGTTTTAGTGCTTTTATATTCTTTGTATGACTTTTTCGAACGAAAAATCAGCATTACCGGAAGCTGTCAGCTATAGCGTTTAGCGACTGTATGGAAACCAAGCTTGACTCTCTCATCCGCGAGTCAGTCCTTGTCGGGGACATTGAATCCCCGTCATGCAAATCCTGGCATCATTTTACCAGAAAGAAATATGAATGTATTTTCTTTACAGGATTAAATAAATAGATAAAATCAATTAAAAGATCGAAGCAAACTTACATTGCAGTAATCAGAGTTTGTAGGCCCTGGTTCTTAAAAGGTGGCCCGCATCTGCGAAGAAAATTATTCTGGCCCGCTAGAAAAAATATAAATTATACAAAAAAAATATTGAAAGAAACTGAAAGTAATAACCATTTAATGAATATATTTTTTAATAAAATGAAGGCCAAAACAAAACAGTGGGCCAATGTGAAGTAGGGGTGGCCCATTAAGATCTTGAATTAAATCCGTTACAAATCAATTGACAAACACCAAAAGATTGGTAGTTTTAGTTCAGCTAAATATGACATAGCAGATTAAAAATAAAAACGTTACCATAGACTTGTTTTTATTATGAGTAGACCGGAGATTCTACTGGTGAAGAGGTTTTAGGCTTTAAAATCTCTAGTATTTGTGGATATAGGATGGGTGAAATTACAGAGAAATACATATTGTGTGCCAAAATATTAAGTTGAACAAACTTTGTATGACTGTGTTTAGGATTATGCCTGTAATTTTATGTTTGGTTGGAAAATACTCCTACAGGATGTTGTTGTATAGACGCCGAAGTAGGTAACAGTATTTTGCTATGAGTAAACGATGAGAAGCAAACATAAGAATCAAGGTCAATTATGATAGAAAACAAAATTAGTTTTACTTTGTGGAAAAAATTCCCACTTCAGGAAACGCTACTTCACACACGGTTAAACTTGCACAAAGAAAGCAAGACATGACAATTACCATTCTCCGACAACTAAAATGTCCGGTGACCCTGCAAAATATTTTGGCGACTTTAACTTGGGTCGCGATCGATAGTTTGAATCCAAGGTAAATTATGGGTTACAGAAATCCAATAAATACGGCCTCAAAATGCTACTTTGTCAGAGCTTCTCCGCCTCTGGATCCAAAACATATATGGGCCTGTAAACAACCTAATATAGATGAAAATATGCTTTACCACTTTATCATGCTACTTAAAATCGCTTCCCACAAAATAATTAATTGAAATTAAGTAGTGGTGCCAGTTGCGGAGGCAGATTCCTGTCAGAGTGACTGTCAAAGGAGAACTCAACACATTCGTAGTGAAAAATAACCATACGTAACCTTTACAGAATATGAGGCTGTACATCGATTACCGGCCTTAAGCATTTAAAATCACTAAATTGTTCTTCTGGTCCTTGCGCCGTGGACTCCATTAAGAGGTTCTAGGACATCGCTCCCCTACTGCCGTTGGCCAAATGATGGTTTTACACAAGCAAAAAAAAATTAATTAAAAGATCAGCAATAAGCAAGAAATATTTCAAAATTAAGTGTCTTAATTATTTTGGCAAAATCATAATATCAATCTTATGGTGCAAAATTTTAATGGATTTAACGTCCTAATATTGTGCTGTAGTACAATTAAAAATAAAATTGCCAAAAATCCTCAGAAGTTTGTGCGGCCACAACAGGGGGCTTCGGCCACAGCATCTCAGAATTTTACCTTAGGTTCATAAAGTATAACAAGTTGCTTGAAACTCGAAGATTTTCTTTGGCCTGTGACCAAATCTAAAAATAGTTTGGCCTTCAAATAAATAAATTAAGAACCAGGGGTGTAGGCCTGTGATCGACTGCGACACACAAAAAGGTACTAGCCCTATTTTATCTTCCTCTCCTTAAATTTCTAAATTTCTAAATTTATATTCGCAAATAAAATTTTATTTTCCCCTCCTCCACTGGGATACTTTTGGCTGGAATATTTTGCAAAATTATCAAATAAAATTTGATTTTTATCTTTTTTCCGCCAGTCTCTAAAGATTTTTCAAAAATTAGGTGCGCTAAACAAGGTATTAAAAAGTGTCGCCTAAGTAGGCCTAAGCTTAACTATACAACACAAGTCCATCCATCGAAAAATAGAGTATACAGAGCACTACATTACACCTCGGTTTCACGCAATTCTGCTATACGTGCGTGTGATTGGGTGGATCACTTCATTCAAGGAAATTCATCGGTGGAAGAAATTGACAGGATATAGACAGACTTTAACCTCCCAACATTTAAGATTTTATCAACATGTATCATTTTTAAAATTGTGTCAATTACATCCTTCGGGACTAAAAAAACTGTCCCCATAAGAAGGGACACAAACTAAAAACGTGAAATTGTTCCCTTAATAGGGGTTTTTAGCATGCTTTTATTGACATAAGAATCAGTTACATTAAAATTAGAACTAATTTATAGCAATAACTTTCAATGCAGCTAATACAATTCATAAAAGTATAAAATGAGCAGAAATGTAATTCAAACAACAATAGCACACTTGTTTTATGTTCCGTATATTATTTTTTATGATGCAATGTTAATGACCAAATTTTATTTTTAATATTAAGCATTATTTTTGGATGGATGTAGCATGAATAGAGAACGAATTACAATTAAGGGTACATGTTATTGTATAGATAAGAATCCTATATAACAGTATATGAAAAACAAAGAAAAATAAATCCCTGTGGTTAAGGGTAAAAATTGTATACCAATGTCCACTCTAATGATTCAGTGGAGAAAATTCTGGTCTATTGCTCAAAAGGTGTCAAAATATAAAGTTGAATGAATTTTTCTTATTTTGAGACTGTTGTAGCTGTTCTGACAAAATGAAAAACAAATGAATTGTTCCCTTTAATAAGGGTTATTGATCATTTGGCACACTCAGTATGTGTCTCCGTCCTCTTATTAAATAAGAGTAAGTAGTTTTAAAAGATAATTATATTGCCCCTCATTTCACAGAAAAGTGTCCCCTTAATAGGTGTGCCCCAATGGAGCTTTCTACTGTAATAGCCCATAATTTGGCCTATATTTACTATTATTATTTAAAGCCTTTAAAAATCTTAATTTATCAACCAAACCTACGTCATGAGGGCTGCTCCCGTATAGACCCTCTATCAGTGAAAGTGACTTCCTGGGACAAACTATTTCAAACTCATGGATCTGCCACTGATATATCATTTATTTCGTTGTTAAAACACTTAGAACATTCATTTTAAAGTGAAATAAAACAATGATTTCACCAACTAGGTGAAATATTTATGTAGGCCTATTTAAAATGATTTTTGTTTTATGATTTAAATTAAAATTCTTGGTTTTGATCTACTTTGTTCATGAAGTTAAACATTATAAATATTAATATAACGTAGCCCTGTTACATTATAAATAATTGAACTTGCAAGTAAATATGGAAGTATACTGTAGTATAACTGTAGAATTTGTGTTGTTACTTTGTAAGTTTTTTTTTTCCTAAATTTTACAGGATATACAGTAACCTTAGTATCAAGTACATTTTTATAATGAATTATTGTTACAATTTAAGTCAAAAAAGATGGTTTTTAAATGACAAAAAAGCCCTTAAATGTCGAACCTTTTCTGTATATCAACAATATACCGGGAGTTGTTATAGTGACGATAATGCAAAGTATACTAACCTTCAACTTTCCACAAAAAAAAAAAACATAGAAATAGAAAAGTGGTGAAATATAG
This sequence comes from Anneissia japonica, assembly GCF_011630105.1. Classification (NCBI taxonomy): domain Eukaryota; kingdom Metazoa; phylum Echinodermata; class Crinoidea; order Comatulida; family Comatulidae; genus Anneissia; species Anneissia japonica. Next base: position 196,441 of record NW_022730222.1, on the reverse strand, counting down.
CATTTAAATATAAATCCCAAAACTGAGCAGAGATTTGTGTGTAACCAGCAACTACTACTATTGTAACTCCGGAATATATTATTGGTAACTTGATATTACCACAGGGGAAATATGGGTCAGTCTGTCAAGATTGAGTGGAGTGGGGATAAAGTGGTAGATAGCTATTTAGGAAAATCTTAATCCTAAGTTGAAAATTAAACATGTCACTGTCAGTACAAAAAATCCTTACAAAGTTTTTGGCATAGACGGTTTTAAAGATTCTTTTTTTTTTATTTTTCATGAATACAATTTCAATATTTAAATGAATATTCTGTGTGATTAGACTTTTACAATGATATTAATTTTATTGTGATTTTAGTGTGGGACAAAGATTTTCTGATATTTATATATTGAAAAATAAAAATACTGTTTTTATCCATATTTTATTACTGTGGCCTTTAATAAAAACAACAACAACAACAACAACAACATCATTTTAAACAAATGCAATTTATTTATTTAAATGGCTTTGCAGCGTTTAAGCACAATCCTATATAAGTGTCTACACAACGAAGACCGATGACTCGACAAACGAAGATCCACATTTTTTTTCTCTCAATTGTGAGGAAATAATGAAATAGGTACTTGGCAACTGTTTTATGATGATTTTAAAATACTTTCATTAATAAGATAGTTGAGAAATAATTGAAGGTCTTCGTTTTTTGGGTCTTCGTTTTGTAGACACCCATATAGGGTGTCTATAAAACGAAGACCCTTGACAATTTTACAAACAGAAGCCCAAAAAAAAT
>NW_022730222.1:142992-195545 GCF_011630105.1 Anneissia japonica | reverse complement strand
TATATATATTGGCCTATATATATATATTTCTTATAATTGAAAATGTTAAATATTTGTCAGAATTAGCATTTTTTTATGTTACTATTGAACTTTAATTATTAAATTATATGTTGAAAGTGCTTTTTCTATATGTCCTCTCTCATATTTATTGCTTGTGCTGTTAATTACTACTCGAAAGTTTTATTTTTTTCGTATTTGTACACTCCAGTGGGAAGAAATATCCAATTGTTAATGTAGATGATGATTCCTAATTAATTGCATGTGTTAATTAATTTTAAAAAGGAGATAGAACATACTACTAAAGTGGCATTTAATTATTTCCAGAACATTCAATAAAAGAAAAAAAAACTGTCATGCTCTTGAGCTACACTTAGTGTTGCGAATGTGTATGGAATTATTGTCTTATAGTTTATCTTTATCTAAATACAGTTTGATTGAGGGGTGGCACTTTGAATTTTTCCGACAGGGGCCGAGGTCCCCTATCGGGAGATATGTCCCCGTCGAGAAAGAAATAATAATAATATAGGCCTAGTAAAAATGAGTTCATTCCAAATTGGCGTTCCATACAATATCGCCAAAAGTCAAGTGGCACAGTACAAAAATCAAGTGGCGCAGTGCAAAAGTCAAGTGGCGCAGTGCAAACTCAAATTGTGTGCACTGCACCTACTGACTTTTGCACTGTGCCACTTGACTTTGGCACTGTGCCACTTGAATTTTGCACTGCGATTGTAGTTTGTCCTTTTGGCGATATCACGCCAAAAGGTGCAAACTACAATCGCAGTGCAAGGGTCAAGTGGCACAGTGCAAAAGTCAAGTGGCGCAGTGCAAAACTAAAGTGGTGGCACACGCATTTTTAGTTTGGACTGCGCCACTTTAGTTTTGCACTGCGACTGACTTTAATAAATAGGCCTACAAATATTATTTAAAAAAAAAATAAATATAACAATCATACGACGCTGTCCGAGTTCCCCAACATCAACGATTATAAGGATCGATCACAATAATTAAATTATTGAGGATAGTAATATTAGGTCGATCAATTAAAGAAGCCATTACACTACATATAATGATAATAACAATAATAATAAAACAAAGGACCCTATAATGAATGATGTTGATTCAAAGAAAAAAAATAATAAGTTAATAATAATAAGTTTCTTTATTTTAAATCAACCGATTATTGATCATTGTTGTTTGTTTTTATAAGCGAGAATCAGATTCACTTAACATTGTAACATAAACCAAACTTCAGAAGTACATTAAAATAAACAACTTTTTTTTTTTTTTTCTTTTGTCGTACCTACCCTCCTTCAATAAATAATTAAACAGATAATGGTCCAAAAAAGTGAAAAGAAATAGTCGTACAGGCTATTCAGCTAAACCCCCCCCCCCAAAAAAAGGAAGCGGTATGATAGCATACACTAAACACAAATTCAAGATAAAAACCAATGAATAGCTTTACAAAACATGTAGGCCAACTAACAGCTAGAGAACAACTTCTCCCTATTGACCCGGAGCTTTGCATAACTCCACCGCCGAACTACCAGTAAATGTCAACACAGTTTTATTATATACTGCTTATGCGGACGTAATATGATCACCAATATATTCCCGCCTTATTATTGTTTACCTGACCTATTCCCGCCTTATTATTGCTAGCCTAATTACTGTCGCTGTAAAGGAAAGTAAGTTTCAACTACCCTTCCCATCATGCTCACTGTTTCTCGCTTTAAAGTGACTTGGGATTTTTTCAACGTAAATTAGCTTTTACATATTTTTTACTGATTGTTTATGCTGGATAATAACCTGTGAAGTTAAGTTCAATATAAGGTACATGCTCGATTGTATAACCTTCCGTTACTTTATGTTGTTTAATGAATACATGACATATTTAATAATTGTTTACCCCAGAAGAAAGTGTTGCAAATTTGTGTCCCATAGGCTCTGATTATCCAGACCACAAAATACTAAAATTCTCTGGGAACTAAATTTCGTGTTACACCGGCAATCTAGGTGGAATAGTCATAATTGTTCTTACCCTGCAGGCCAACAAAAAAATAAATAAATAAAAAAAATAATAGTAATGGTGGGGCTGTGGTGGGACACTACACTTGTAAAAGTCCCTCCCTCCCTTGCCCCTCTATATTTAAAATGTCTTAATCCTCCATTTCTCACAAAAACAAAAACCAAAAAAAAAAGCATTGTTTGGTGAGATTAGTAGACTTGCTCAAACAATCGATTCTTAAATTCTCTCTTGGCGTAACAACTAGTCTTAATTTCATGAGAGAAAAGACTGGTCATGGCTCTGCACTGTATAATATAATAATTCTGTGCTGTGTAGAATAAGAGAAGCTCGAGTCCTTCTTTCGTTGGGGGCATGGGGTGGGTGCCAATACCAGTCATTCAAGTTATAGGCCATGGGTTTAAGGGGGGATGACCGTGCACCCCCCCCCCCCACTTCCAAAGTTAAACTTCTTTGGTATCATTTTGTTCCTACGGGCATATAAAACAAAAAAATTGATTTTAACAAGAAAAATATTGGGATGCATTATATGTACTCGCGTCATTTGTAATGGTCGTTAGTGTTTTATGGTAAATACTTTTTTGTTGGGGGGGGGGGTATTGCCTATTAGGGATCTATATTAGGCCTATATGAAATAATGTTTGTATGCGTCAGAAAGGAAAGCCTATGTTCTCGTTCTAATGTAAGTTCTTAAATGTACAAGTTAAGATTCATGTAATTCTATTGCATTTTATTTTTAGAGTTGTTTAGCTAAACACGATTATCTGATTGTGACGTCATGCATACTTTCCCTCCAACTATTCTCAGTATGGCTCACTGAAAAGTGGGTGTAAATGTTTTCAAATTCCTTTCATTTTGCATTGAATTACATTGATTTGTTTTTCCAAAAATGCCAATAACACTGTTAAATTACATATAAATCATCAAAGAATGCTAAATACAGTGTTCGAATAACGTGGTGGACGTGGTGTTGAGGGTGGGCTTTATTTGCATTTTATATTTAAAGTTGGAGGTAAATTGAAAACTAAATAAATATTTACATCAAATTTAATATACATAAAATTTTGCAATTAATATTTACATAGTTTATTATTTATCATTCGTACAGCTTATCAGAAAAAACAATGTAGATAATTCTTTTTTCGAGTTAATGGAGGGGCTAAAGGCCCCGACGGGGGGGGGGAGCTAGTAGAGCGAATCGAGTCTCACTTGGCTGGGGGACAGGGGGAACTTAGGGCCTCCGGTGGGGGTCCAGGGCACTTCGCCCCCTGGAAGCCACGGATTTTTTTTATGAATTATGGCGAATTTTTATTACTTATTTTATAGGCATCGAGTTACTATAATATGACTCCATGTAGGCTATGCTTTCTAATGTTGACATCAGTATCCAAAACCAAAACATTTTTGAATAAAGCAAGAAACAAAGAGTATGCAATGTAACCAAGGCTATCTAAATGAGCATTTTTCATAACAGAACGCAAATTATTTTTAATTAGTCTCATTGAATTATTATTATTATTATTATTATTATTATTATTAGTATTGTTGTTATTGTGGTTGTTGTTGTGATGAAAAGTTAACACAAACGATATGGTGGCTAAACGAATATTACATGTAAATATATTTTTTTATTTGTTTGTTCCCAGACAAGATTTATCGTCTTCCCCGACGGGGGCTATGCTTCCCCGACGGGGGGCTATAGCCCCCCAGCCACCCCCCCCCTCTGGCGCCACCCGTAACTGAGTGGTGTTTAGTAGTTAATGCCTTATTCCAAATTATTTGTAGTGGTATGTGTAGGTAATGCTCATTTTTAAAAAAATATCATATTTAGAGTAATATTTTTGGCTTTCTATTGAATTAAGGTAATAGATTATACCCTCAGCAGTCATAAAATGTATTACAATTATAAATGCATATGCACCCACCATCCAGCGATTAGCTATGAATCCGAGTGAGCTCGAACTATTCTACCGAGACATTGGCAAACTAACCAAAGAGTTTGGTAATAAATCGATCGTTTATTATAATACTCAAATATCGGGAAAGTAAAAGAAACACCGTTATAAATCATTGCTTAGGAATTTAACATCTTATAGTGGTATCGAAACATACAGCGTTCACAGAATTGTCATTACTAAACTTGACCTACATTGGCGCAGGTTGAAACAGCTCAGCATCAGAACAAAGACGCTTATTTGCATGTGTGAAAAACTGTCTACATGTGTATAACAAACAAACCGCTATGTCAACAAGCTCACCGAACTGTTTACAAACAAAGAACTGTCAAAAAATCCAGATGCAGCATGGGCTTTGGTCAAACTCACAATCAAAGACGCAGCGTCACAAACTATCGGCCCTAAACAAATCAGAAGCAATCCGAACCCAATGGTAGATGAATATATATCCAAAGTCGATCAAAAGAACAGAAGGAAATTAGACTCTTAATCAACAGCAGCAAAAATGAAAAAAGATCTAAAACAAAAACGAAACCGCATATCTTACATATTATCCATAAAAAGACAAGCGCAATTAGAGAAAGGAATCTAAATGCTCTCATTCTTGAAATGATGACGATGAGAATGTTTAAGGCTGTCAAAGAGCTTAATCGAAATAAATTTGAAAACCCCCATATTTATGATACTGACCAAAGCTTTGCTGCAAACCCAGATAACGCAATCAACATTGAACCATTTAGGGAGAGCCTTGCCAACGTACAAACGAAATCCAACTATCCAAAGTTGAGAATAGTTTGGAAATATTAAAAAAACAATAGAGCACCAGGTGATGACGAACTACAAGAACCCCTAAAGTACGGTGTAGATATATTAGCACCACATATTATCACAGCGATACTCAATAATGTATTTAAAACTCATACAACACTTGATGTTAACAACGGTATCCTCATATCCCTTCAAAAGCCGGGAAAAGTAAAAGGACCCGCCGAAAATCTGCGACCAATCATCCTCCTAAACGCCATCATGAAGTGCATATCTATCGCGTGGCACTTGAATTAGAGACAATGTCGAAGCATTTTTATCTCCCAGCAGTGAAAGTGGTTTTAGATGAGGTCGAAGCACAGGTGACGTTGTTTTAACTCACTGATGGCTAGCGGCTAAAGCAATGAAGGAGGAAATCATTATATATATATAATATATATATATATATATACATATATATTATATATATATATATATATATAAAAGGCGTGTCCACGTGTGTTTCGAAACATATGTAGAATATAAACAGAACGTTATATTATATTCTATATATATATATATATATATTAGTTTCTTTACTGTTACGTTATATTATATTCTCTATATATATATACATATATATATATTGTATATATATATATATATATATATATCAAACGCGATTTGTTTATGACATTGGTAAGTTTGGCCCTTATAATCATGACTAACGACTACCCAATCCCTACATTTAAACTCAGACCCGCTCAAGAAGTGTGCTTATTCGGTGGCAAATGAGGCAGGAAATTGTAACTACCGTAACATTTGATTCGTTTAAGCCTACAAAATACAAATAGGTATAAGGCAAAGTTTGAATATTTTTACTACTTACGCAAGTTACCGTACTATTAAACTTTGAAACACAATTTCTATGATACTCAGTTGTGGAAGCTGTTTAGACGGCCATCTTGGCAGACTATGATACATTCTAGTCACTGATTGTCGAAAACGTACAAGCAGTGGTAGCACTAAAATCATCGTGCCCGATAGAGAAGGTGGGTGAATCTCCTGAAAAAAAATCGATTATCTTTTCGACGATTGCATAAGTGGACTGGGTCAGGCCAGCCAAGAACCCATCAAAAGCGATGAATGTCAAGTCACTAGAATCTTTGACAATTGGGATTTAAAAGGCTTATTTTTATTCGATTTTAGAGTGTGAGATTCTGTACAAGCCTTCATTTAATTTTATTTATGTTTTCCTCTTTATAAACTAAAGTCTGTTATCTGCAAAATCTGTCTCTCTTTTAACTGTGTCTTTTTTGAAGTTTATAACTTATGATCCTGATATTTTATGAGAATTTCTATCCTTTTTTTCATGGAAATATATACCTTATCATCAATCTAAACATAGTATCAAATGTTGTCTAATCCAAACCCTTTAGTTGTATTCTATCTGTATCTTGACGTGCGAACATCAATATCCTGATTGTCGCGAACGTTGTTTGCAAAATCACTATATGCAAAGAAACAAATAAATTTATCTTCATTTAAGACTTAATTGGTCAAATGTCTTAAATTATCAAAATTTGAACTGATATAATGGCGTTGTTGTTAATTTCTTAATTATTTTTAATAAATATTAATTTTAATATCATTAATTTCATATTTAGTTGCAATTGCTTCTAATTTTAATATAACAATAATTACTGTTGTTGTCAATTATTTTTATATGAACTGGTTTAAAATGTTACATCAATTAAACGCCCCCTCAATAAGTTAGATTAAATTGAATAAACACTAATTAAAAAATGTCTACGCGATTTCATGATTAATGAAAAAAAAAATGATTAATATGTTTCAAATAATATGTGCACTATCAACTGTAATAACAGCATGTGCGTGGGCTTATGTGACAAGTATTTCTTCACAATCCGAACAATAGACATGAGATTTTAAATGCGCGAACATACGGATAATCTCACTCCATTTGGTATATTTAAAAAACACTTCCATAAACACATGACACCTTTCAAGATAAAGATGGGAGTGTGCCTGTTGATCCTATGGCTTTATTGTTTGTGCTATGCTTCAGGTAAGCTTTATAGTGTCAGGTACAAGATGAACGTACGTAAGTAGTAGCAGCCCACGAACAATAAAACCATTGCGAGATAATTAGTCAGTGACTGCCAGTAAAAGGTACAAAAAGCCCACGAAGATATCCTACGGTATCTAGGCGTCTCTGCTAATGCTACTGTGTTTTATCATACCATACAAAATGTTGCTTTAACCTATGCCTCCGCTTTTTTTTTAAACCAGTTTCTTCTATTACATTTGCAAAATTTATATCACAGCATATGGCCATGTTATTTCAGCAAATGTTCACATGCGATGCGTCTTTGATATATAGTTTGTTTATCCATTGGTTTCACACATAGTATTTAGCCACTTAATAACAAATTAAAATGATAATATCTGAAATATATATTATGGTGTTAATTCCAATGTCGACTAGCATTCACGTTAAGCTTGTGGAAGCGGTTTGGCGCAGCTGGAACGGTTTGGTTTCCCAACCTTGAGGTGGAGGTATCAACCCCGTGGAGTATAAATGGATACCTGGTGGGGTTGCCTACTCATGCGCTGATTACGAGAAGCAACACATAGTATGTGGACCCGATCACCACGGAAAATTACTGCGTTTTATAACCGCAAGCAAGAGGCGCATTATAAATGCCCATACCATTAGCAGTACCAGAGACATCAACACGTGAACTTATATTATAACCAGCCAGGGAGAAAACTCTCTTCAAATTGGTTGGCAGTTAAAAAAAACGTCACGCTTCACAGCCTGTCTTTGCAGTTATGCCCTTTTACCTTGAGAACTTACGAAACATTGTGTAGTTTGTCCTTATGCCATGACAATATCAGCCCCGGGGACACTTTTTTTTATTTCCCCTGTGTTAACATGTGTAACACGATGCACTGACCCCACCAAGCTATATGACTGAATTTCGCCAAAAATGTCAGTTATGCCCTTGACCATGGGGGTGCGGCAGTATTGACTGAATTACAGACGAAATTTAACAAAAACATTACGGAAATTTGTAGGATAACTCCTACACGTTAACATTTAAAAGTTAACTTGAGCTTTGTGCAAAAAAATAAACGTCGATCACTCTCCTAGCGAGCATGAATGGTTGATGGGTTTCTTTGATTCTTTTACTATTTACCAAAATGCCCACCTTCATGATACAAGACAGTTTTACATATAACACATATATTATGATCTTAATTAAACTAATGCAATTAGTTAATATACAAACGACAAGAGTTAGACTCACCAGGGAATACACCCTTCGTTATTGGTCTACCGTAAGGGGAGACATTATTTATTGCCGTCTTCAACTCAGAAACCTAAAAAAGTAATTGTTTGTGTCTCCACTGCTACAAACTTTCCAACTTGCAAATACTCCAAAAACTGTTTCAAAATAAGTCACAGGCATCCATCTCAAATTCTTGTGTCTCAGGTCCACCCAAAACAGTCAAATCACTTCCAAACATGGAGCCCTGCTTAGCTAAACGACAAATGCGAAACCCAGTGCTTCTAGGCCGACAACCACAAGTTTTAAAATTAATGAATCTAATACTGACGATCCGAGTAAAATTGCCCATTCCTTTAATGAACACTTCTCTTCACATTTTAGTAGCCAGTCCTACAAGGACATTCCTTCCCCTACTGACATTAGGCCTTCTGAACTAGATGAAGTTCCTCCAATTCAAACCTCACCGCAGATGGTTCTCCAATTCATTAACAGATTGAAGTTCGGGAAGTCCCCCGGATCTGACAATATTACAACTTCTATGTTGAAATTAAGTGTTATATATGTATGTGAGCCATTATCTAAAATGTTTAATATCTCACTTGATAAAGGTATGTTACCAGACGATTGGAAACATGCCAATATAGTTCCAGTGTATAAAAAGGGAGAGCGAGCTTGTGTTCGGAATTACAGACCAGTATCTCTCTGCTCTGTTGTAGGCAAAATGCTCGAAAGAGTAGTAGTTGACAACATTACATCATTTATGTTAGACAAAGGGCTTGTCTCCAGTTTTCAACATGGATTCATTAAGGGCCGTTCTTGTTCTACCCTCTTGTCGTCAGTGATTCACCATTGGTCTGCAATTCTTGACTCAAGATCCCCTCCCCATATTGACGTAGTGTTTCTAGATTGGAGCTCTGCATTTGACCGGGTTGATCATTCCGCTCTTCTGGCTAAACTTTATAATTATGGATTTTGTGGCTCGCTCTGGAGGTGGCTTCATTCTTTTCTTATTGGGCGCTCTCAAACTGTTCTTTTTCGGGGTCAATCTTCTCCTGTTGCCCCTGTGACCTCTGGGGTCCCCCAGGGGACAGTCCTCGGGCCTATTATTTTTAATTTATTTATCTGTGACCTTCCTGATACTATCCAATCTTCTATCCCTCTTTACGCCGATGACACTCTTCTTTATCGTGCTATTTTCTCTTCTAATGATGAACCCATCCTCCAGAGTGATCTCGACCATGTTTGTAGGTGGAGCGGGGGGTGTGGAATGTCCCTCAACCCGAACAAATGTAGAGTAATGCGAATCACATCAATGAGGCTTGCCTTCAGCTCACTTCTACACACAAGTACCTTGGTGTTAACATTGCATCTAATTTATCACGGGGTGCTCACGTTAATGATGTCACTTCCAAGGGTCTGAAACTTCTTGGCTTTATTAAGCGAACTTTGAAATACAATCACTCCGAAGCCTTTATCAAATTATATAATTCCCTCGTGAGACCAATTGAGTATGGAGTACCGAGTTGGTATCCATTTCAAGCTGGACATTTGAAATCTATTGAAAAGGTTCAGAGAAAAGCAACTCGTATGAGCATCCCAAATGAACTCAGATCTGTGTTAAGCTATGAGGAGAGATTAGTTAAATTTAACTTGATATCTATGAAGGCTAGATACGATTTCATTCTTGTAGCTTTTGTTTGTAAATGCCTTTATCATGTGTATGATTTAAACTGTTTGGAATTTGTTAAGATCAACACAAGACACTCTGATGATTTGCGTTTTAGGCATGCCTTTGCCCGAACCAATGCATTTAAATTCTCTGCTTTCAATTATTTTCCCACTGTATTGGAAACTCTTCCACTTGAAGTACGTGATGCTGCTCTCTGTAACATTAACTTATTTCTCAGAAAGCTAAAAGAACATTTTTACAACTGAGAGAATTTCTATTGTGATGTAATACTCCCACGTGGGACCGGAACCTCTTGTCAAATATTTACCTCTAATTCGCCTTACGAGTTCGTCCATTACAAGGCTCTATTTCAAACACGATTTTTATTTTGTTTTTGCCTGCCTACGAGCCAGCAAAATTGTGATTACAAAAACTCCTTAGTATGAGTTAATGTGCAATGACAAAGAACTCTATAGGGATAAAGTAGTCAACACTTTCCGCACGTTCAAACATAGTAAAGGTTTATACCCAATGTACGGTATCTACTTAAAATAAACCGCGAAAACTGCCTATGCCCTGTCAAAGCAGTACACAAAATACTCCCAAATCTATCCAAATATGGAAGGCCAATGTTTTTGTAATTAAAGTTGGTACATGGGTAAATAGGCAGTTGTTTGTCTGAAGTACTAAGATTATGCGTATAGCTTGCCAAACTAAATTAGACAATCTTCTACAGGAAGAGGAAGGGCAACCTAACTACCTAACATAGGTGTTACCGATAACGGAATAATTGCTTCCGACAGATGGTTAAGCAATGCGTTCAAACGGTACAATAGACTAGCCAACTCTAACAATAAGTAACGTTCCTAGCATCCAACATGGCTTGTTTCACACTGTACAGTGCTAACTCAGTTTTTCCTCACAGCTCATTTATTTTAATTTAGTTAATAATTTGCGCATATTGTAAATGTTGCTTTTCTTTTGACTGTTAAATTTTTTCTATGACAATATTATCGTAAGATACCACATTAAAACTACCTGGTTTGCGTCAAACGGAATATCAGCGCATGCTGTGCCCCATACTTACACAGAGTTCTTATAATATTCGAATGGATACCAGTTCATTTATCCTACATAGTCCTTATTTATATTAATTGGATTATTCGGGAGTTTACAGTGGATATCAGCGCATGTTGTAACACATGTTAAATACAGGGTTCTGTTTCAAGAATTACTCCGGATATCAGCTCAAACAGTAGCGTATGTCAATTGCAGGGTTTGTCTTAGAGTATTATACCACTTTTACACTGCAAGCAAAACTTCTGGTACAAACCAGGATTTCGCAATAACCGGGCTAGAATCTCCTGAGTTATGGTTGGTATAAACTACAGGGCCCTTTGGCCCTTAGCTACACCACTGCCAATAAAAGAAAGGAAACCGCTGCGCCACCCAATCCACTTCATAATTAAACATCATTTCCTATTATTGTGCATAAAATTCAATTCAATGAATTCAATTCAATTCAGTTTTATTGTCCAATAAGATGTGATTTAATGTTTCACTTCATTATAAAGAGAAAGGAAAATGCCACACGGAGAGGTTTGACCTATTCAAAACTTCAGAAGCAAATACAGATATATAAACACTAAAATTATAATGTAATCGAAAGCTATAACGTTCTAATTTAGAATTAAAACAAATATCAGCGGATTACAGAATATTAGACTTACTTGGGGAAAATGTTGATACCTGTCTGTAATGTATGTATTCAAATTGGATAGCGACTGTTGCTTTGTTTTGTCAAGCTTGTCTTTCTTTTTTCCTTACGTTTTTTCAAAACTATTATAACATCGTTTATTTTACTATTTTCACATTATTATACATTATGAATTATGTCCCTACATTACTGTGTATTTTTCTTCTTTTGTGATAGACGCACAAACAACATCACCGAGTATGGAATCAAAACTTAGTAAGTACACTAATAGGTGCAGTGAAAGTTACACTTTATAGAATCACAACATGATAATAATTATTAACTAGATATTACTTTTTCCATGGGGTTTGCGTCAAGAGAAAATGACAAATTTTGCCCTATCTAACGTGTTTTAAGTACTGAATGCCCAATTGTCGCACCACCGACCTAAAAACCCGCTAGACTACCGAGTACAAGCTCGGTGGTATAGTGGATACGACATCAGGCTAGTTAACTTGAAGTCATGGGTTCGATTCCCACCTGAATCACTAGCCAGATTTTTTTTCGCAAGTATTTGGGAATGTACTGAGCACTTAGTACTTTAAACACATCAGGTAGGGAAAACATCATTTCGTATTCGTAGATTTTTCTTGTAAAACAATACTTTTGCAGATGTAATTTGTAGTGATTCGACCATGAAAGTGTATTTGGATTCTTCTATTTATAAAACCGGAAATGTTCACTTTCTTGACCCAACATGTATGGATGAAGGAATTGTTTACCGAAACAACCGTCAGTGGATTTATTTATTTACTCGCTATGACCAATGCAAAACAACAATCACGGTAAAGCCAAATAATTTTCATTCTATCACTTGAGCCTATTGACAATTGGCGAACAAATAATTAGTTGTGATCTCAGTCGTCATGCAACTAATAAATTTGGACCATCAATATTGCTATCTCTTATAAACATAACTTATATTATATCCCTATGTTTTTCATATTGTCGTTGTCGCAGATGGTCATTTGTTTGTTACCACAATAACTATCATTTTTTGTAAGTCTGGTTGGTTTCGTACTCAAGATAGTAATAAGAGGACGGACACTTTTGTTTTGGGTATGTGTGGGAATATGTTAATTGTTCACTTGCATAATTTATATTTTACTAATCAGGTAATTTAATCTAATTACCACGTTGAAGTAACAACTTTATTAAATTTAATCCTAACAAATGCAAGGTAATGCAATGTGTTTAAGAGAACCGATCACACCTATAAGAGACAGCCATCATACATTTCAATTAATTAAGATAACTTGAAATTGTTAATGGGCCATAATTCTTGGTTGCCATATCAAGATAATTTAATTTGGGATGCTATGATTAACAATATTATTCGTTAATGTTGTAAATGATTGCAAATTATGTATAAGACTAGAAATTGCAAATCGCAAGTGAAGTGCTGCGAAGTACAACTGCATATAAATGTTCTTCGAACAAAATTATTTATGCGAGTCAAGTGAAAATAATGAATAATAAAAATATAACAAATAATATGAGACACGACCCATTGTCTATATTAGAACACTTCTCATTGGGTAACAAAGTCGTAATTTTTAATTTTTGTCAAAAAGTGTCTTCAAAATTTTTTGTTGACTTAAAAAATAGGATTACAATTTGAACATGCAATTTAACTTTTATGTCTTGAATATTTAATATTTCACATATTGTCTATGTTTTATCGATGGTCCTTAATGATCAATTCCTGCAGGAACTGGATAGGTCACCCTCTTTAAAAATTTTAATAAATAAATAATTATAACAATAATAATAATGAGAATGATGATAATATAGGTGGGGGCATTTAATTTGTGGATTTGAATAATATAAAAACAATAAACATATTAAAATTGCAACGTAGAAACATAGTAAAAACGAGCGTTGGAACCGTGTATGCCAGTCTACAACAAGCGTCGCCTAAATGTAATAATTAGCACGCTTAAAAGGCTAGTAAATAAGTTTAACTGGGTTCGTAAATAATATTGGCCTCAAATATTGTGGCTGAGACATGGGCCGATTAAACGTAGAAATAGGAAATATAGAAATATAGTAAAAACGCTGAATAGTATTATACTCGAGCGTCGCGAAATGCGGACGTTGGTACGTGCAGGTTAGTCTACAAACGTCGCCTAAAGTAATTGATTTTACCCGGCAGAACGAAAGAAGGAAACTCCTCTTTTCAGTCGTCTTAGGTTCTTGTTTTTTGACAAACAATGACCTTTCAGGTACAAATTGCTGTCAAGAATATGAATTGGCTGCTTCGCAGCAATTAGATGATTTGGTATATCTACCACTGATCTAATATCTGTCTACATTGGATATATCAGGCCAGCTCTAGAGTACACCGTCTCGGTAGGTCCAATGTATTGGATTGGATTGGATTTATTCTGTGTAAACACCAAAGATAGTCTACGAAAGTCTAGAAGAATTTCCAGCGGAGTTCTTCTGGTGGTGATGGGGCAGTAAACCGGGAGACAATCCTCTATTCTTTTGCGAAGAGTGTACTGCGTTCTTTAACGTGCAAACACATGGGCTAAGTGCACACGGGACCAATGGCTTAAACGTCTCATCTTACAAACAGTGCGCTATTTTAACTTGTATTTCAGCCCTCTAGCTGAAACACAAGGAGAGGAAGCGATTGGAATTGAACCGGGGAGATCTCCACGGTTCAGCACACACACAGCGGCTACCACCAGATTAGCATGCAGGTATCAGAATTTTAAAACTCAAAAATTCTAAAAAAAAAATATAAGAAGCTTAAGAATAATAATTGTTAAAGCATATGAGAGTTAAAGCAATTCTCTAAAAATCGTTTGTATTGAAACTTTTGGATAGAAGGACCCACTTGTGTTTTTCTTTCCTGACCAGGTTCCTCAACCAATTGAATGATGTTTAATAACAAAGTTATAATAACATTGCTCATCTAAGGTTTTTCTGACATTCTGGACATACACAAGCTGAAAACCATTGGCAAGTAACCAATCAAGTGAGGCAGTGATTGGTGGATATATTCACAGGCAAAATGTCTCTATGTTCAGATCGTCAGCGTATAAAGAATAAGTACAAAGAAGAAATAATTAGATCATCTTCATCAACGTTAAAATCGAGTTCGATGTTTCATAACTGACTGGATATGTAGGCCTACGCTCGATTAAGTGCCACCGCTTTTATTTTAAATAGAATAATCCCAGATAAGCGCCGCAGCACTTATTCCAGAGCGGCGCTTTGCGAAAAAATCGTTTGTTTATTTAAGAGCCGTACTTGGATTTATGAATTATAGGCCTAATATACCGAATACTGTAACTATTATGTTTTCTTTAGTTTACACAAAATTCAACAACGTACCGCAACCAGGTCATCGTATCCACTCACACGAACTATGAGATATACATGAAGGAGGATTTTCACTTTACAGTAGAATGTCTTGTTAACAACAGAGGGCCATCTCTTGTGGAGTTTGCTACAATGGCCGATGGCGAAATTGTTTTCGAGCGAAAAAGTGGAAATTTTACCTTTACGATGGCGCTATATACTAATGGTAGTTACTCTATTCCCTACTCCGGTCGGCAATATCCTGTAAAACTGAGCCTTGGTAGTAAAGTATTCGTTGGTGCAAGCGTCCAAACTTTTAGCAACGATATGGTCTTGATTGTTGATTCCTGCAAAACGACACTTAACCCTGACCTCCACGTAAATCCACAACACAAACTGATCGAAAACAGGTAACATATTTTTGTTTTCTATTGTAAAAACATACATACATGATACAATTTTAGAAAAAGGTGTAACAGTCTGTTTTAAAAAATTGTCCAGCTAAGACAAGTATCATAGAATATAAAATGAATTATAATAAATGTTCAACATTACAAATATTGCAACACTCTTAACTAAAAAATAATAATAATAAAAAAAAGTTACAAAGTACCACAAAATTTGAAAATCGGTTTGCCATACAAAATACAAAGTGTCTAATCATTTGGATGATATCGGAATTACAAAAGAGAATAAATAAATGACAAAGTGGAAATCACTCACATTAAAAAAAAAAAAATTTTAACACCATTACAACACAAACTGATCGAAAACAGGTAATGCATTTTTGTTTTTTAATTTAAAAACATATAAATTATACAATTTTAGAAAAGGTGTAACAGTCTGCTTTTTAAAAAGTCCAGTTAAGACAAGTATCGTAAAATATAAAATGAAAATAATAAATGTAAACAGTGTACAAGTATTACAACACCCTTAACAAAAAATAAATAAATAAATAAAATAAAAAGCACTAAAAAGAAGACAAAATTGGAAAATTTGGAAAAAGGTTAGCCTTATAAAATACAATTTGTCTAATCAATTGTAAAATATCAGAATTACAAAGCAGAATAAATATATAACAAAGCGAAAATAATTACATCTTTAAAAAAAAACTATTAAAGTGTGACATAATTAAATTTAAATCATTTACTAGTTGCAAGTTAGTAAAATCTAGGAAATTTAACAGAAGGACGCACATCCCCGCTTTCGAACACAGAGCGTGCGTACAGTCCCTTGATCATTACTGTGGCATCGACAATTCAATACTAGCTGCGAGTACAGCCGTCAATTATTAATTTATGTGGGCCATACGTTTTATGGTGTTAGTTACTATTTTATTAATTTTCGGTACTTCGCAATGTCCGACACATCTGATTTCTTTTGACTGCGAACTTGTTAAAT
Source organism: Anneissia japonica (assembly GCF_011630105.1). Taxonomy (NCBI): domain Eukaryota; kingdom Metazoa; phylum Echinodermata; class Crinoidea; order Comatulida; family Comatulidae; genus Anneissia; species Anneissia japonica. The sequence goes on along the minus strand of NW_022730222.1, from coordinate 179,368 downwards.
GCTTCTATATAAACTGCAATTTCATTTTTGAAAATTAGCCAAGAAAATTAAAACTTATAGCAATTGAAATTTACGAATTTTATAAAATTTCACGTTCTTATGTAAAATTAAACTGTCATTTTGACAATGTTGGACTAAGGTGCACAAAACGAACCTTTGAGCAGAGATACATGAAATTTATTAATTCGTTCGTGAGTCTCACGAACGATAATACACGTACCACAACATCGGTAAAATTAATGTTGAAATGAAGAATATAATTTCAGTCTAATGTTAGTGCAAACTATCATTAGGCCTTTTTAATCGTGCGCCTAGAATGTCGTTGCCAGAGTTATAGGCTACGTTCAAACCTGTAGTCCACCAGAAATAAGGATTTGAAGCACCAAAGTTGGACATAATTGCAACAAAACGGGGTTTTTTTTATGAATATATATAGTTACATTTTATATCTACAACATACAAAAAGTTTACCAAAATATACCCACGGGAAAGATGATTTTTATATCAGGGAAAACTGAACTATTTCACTGGGCTTATACGTCCTGCCTACGATATGTGTGATGTGCCTTTGTTACGAAGCTCTTTAATTTGATTTGCCGCTGACGCTTTTGTTGGTTAACATACCTTCAACAGTCTGCGCGTACTCTTTTACGCAACACGTACGTAAGTACGCAAGTACGCAAGTTCGTACGTACATTACTTCCCAGAATGCAAACATGGAAGTAAAACTGAAATTGTTAGATAGTCACCTCTGTAATATTTAATTTCAGGGTAGATGGTTCTACAAAAACCTAAAGGTCCACTGATTAATCTCAGATAAAATAGTATAATGCATACTCCATGCACGCCATCGTGTCGGGATTAAATATTTCGACATTGACATAATTAATGTCGGGATTCAATATTTCGACATTAATTATGTCATCATCAGGCTCCACCACAATAATTCAATTTTAATTTTAAATACGATGATAGGTACGATTAATTGACAAATGGTGAGGCCTGCCCAGTGTGTGCCGACACAGCTAAGACTCATGAGTCAGAAAAACAAATATGTGATCTTTCATCAATAGGCCTTTTATAGAAATAGGCCTATTAATATATTTTCTTACCTAAAACCACTAATTAAAATTTTATAGCTATAATACAATAAAACAAATTTATTGGCCAATAGTGTAAAATAATTACTGATATTTTAAAAAGTATAATAATAACTGATAATTTATTTATTTGAAATAGGCCTACTATTCTACTCTTCATATAAAAAAATGTTGGAAATCACATAAATTTATTATTCGATGCCGAATTATAATGCCTTGTCTTCTGGTGAATAACATGGACGGGGGTGACAGGCGACACGTACCCCAACTATTTTAAGGGGTGGTCCCCCTCACGTTTAGTCCGCAAGGTAAACTCTTAAGGAAGTCAAGAATATACCTGGAAATTGTTGAATTGAACTGCATAAATGACCAGATTTTAACAAAAGACCACTGTACAGGCAGAGAGGCAGAGAAGATACCGGTGTTTTCTGTCCACAAACACATGAATTAACTATAATACACGACTCGAGTACGTGTGCTTTTATTATAATTTGACAAGTATGTCAAAAAAAAAAGTGTGTAAAGATAAATTGGTTTTCGGCTCAAGAAGTAGGTAAAGTAGATAAATCAAAGACATGTGTCCCCTCAATTGTGGGTTGACTAATGTATTGATTTGACCATTTGGCAAACACATAGAGTGTTTCCGTCATATTGTCGTGGTTGGCCGTAGTGTTAAAAGATATTATTTTACTTTTTATTGGCTATGGTGTCCTCTTGGCACCCATCTGGCCATTTTCCTAAGGAGCAAAAGGTTGCCGACCGTAGGATTCATTAATTAATTATTTTCATACTCTATTTTGTCTTGGTGTATTACTGTGTTTGTTGAGGGGCCCTAATGATGGGCTTTGGCTAGATGGAGCACCCTCATTAAAGATTGTTGAAATAAAATAAATATATAAATTGTTCGAGTCTAGGTCTATGTAATTTAAGCCATCCAATGTATCTCAGTTCTGATGTTTATAAGTTAAAAAAATAATAAGATAAAAATTAACATTAAGCCATTAATACTAAGACCAATTGACTTTTTTTAGGTGTGAAGATGCATTTCATTTCAAGTACCTAGTATAGGCACATGTATGTTAATTGTAAACTACAATGATAATTTAACCAAAAGTGTTTTCAGCACAAAATATTTTACTACCATTAAAAAATTATTATTAATAGGGGCCTATTTCTATTTGTCCTATAGTAACTATAGGCCTACACACTATGGTACTCGACAATAAATACAGTAGTAGTTCTTCATTAGTAGGCCGATGCATTTCTAGTTCCATTTTACACTTAGATACTGATGAGATTACATTCAAAATAGTCCTAGGCCTACGTTACTAAGATCTTCTCTATACGTTCATGCGTGCGTTGGCCGAGAAAGCGTTGCAATGCGGGGAGAGTGCGCGATCGGAACCACCGGGGAAGCAAGAGAGGATGCCTATCTAGGCTAGAGGGTCTAAAAAATGAGATGTTATTACAAAGCCTCAGGCCTAGGCTTTACAATAAAATTTGTCTGGGTCATACATGAAACTGCTCTGGCATCCAGTTAATTTCCAATATTTATAGCTATGTAATTCCTGTAAACCGAGAGAAATATTTCTCTAACTCGTAGGCCTACACCAAATCTCGCGATCGCGAAGCTCGCACGCGGGTCTCACAGGTCTCACAGGTCTCACTCTTCCGGCAACAAACAGACATGACCTACGTTGACCTAAATGTTGACCAATCATAATCAAGATAAGTTTGAAAACCGCAGTATGGATCGTGTAAAAGTCTACTTTCAAATAGTGCTGGAACTTTTTGTTATAAAAAACACCTTTATGTACGTCCTATTTTGGTAAACTTTTAGTATGTTGTTTTACATAATAATTAAGTTTATATTTAGATCATAAAACGTTTTGTTGCAATTTTGTCCAGTCAAATCCGTATTTCTGGTGGACTACTGAGAGATACGCCAGGCGTATCTAACGCCGGACTACGTTAATCCATGGCGTAACTATCGAGACGTCTAGACACCACAATTCTCGAGTTTCAAACATACGGGTAACTAGCTGTACTGAACTTTCTGGGTAAATTGAGGGCACAATTGCAAATGATGGTTTTTAGGCGAAATTTGGTTGGCTGAATCTATGGCAGCCATCTTGGATGGTACACACATAACTCTGCGTATTTCGAACATCGAATACATTGCAGTTAGCACTTATTATATCTCTATGGTCTAAAAATAGCCATTACCTTTGATGTCCCGAAATGTTGGTCCTTCTGTTGAATTGCCTTTGGTAAAATAGAAATTCTTCTAATTGTTGTTTGTTGAATAGTGGAGTGTATATTATTCCACATTCTAGCAAATGCATTCTAAAATCATTTCTCATGGATTTATAGTTTGGAATTAGTGGGAAAACTTTTAAAGTATTTGAAGAACTAGAAGCGTATCCATGTCGATAAAATGTCATAGCAAATCATTACATAAGCGCAATGGTGCTATTTCTTGTGTACATTTGAAATTCAATGATGCAAAGACATAATCACTTTTTTTCTCAAATAAATGCCAATTTAAAAGTTATTAAACCTTCACCACGATTATTATTATAAGCAATATAATTAGAAAAAAAAAATCTTTTTGCAGTTCTTTTTTTTAGTCTATGCAAGACGGGTTTCCCATAGTAACATTTTGTAATCAATGCATCAATGTTGAATTGTGTTTTTCAAAGGGTTTTTCATAACTCATTGATGTTAAACCTAACAGACTTCATTGTTAATTAAACTGTTGATTTCAATTTACAACCGATTTAACAATATTATTAGAGAGCACAAAAACCACAGCAAAATACAAGTTTTATTTTGTGGGTTTCCCATAGTAACATTTTGTAATCAATGCATCAATGTTGAATTGTGTTTTTCAAAGGGTTTTTCATAACTCATTGATGTTAAACCTAACAGACTCCATTGTTAATTAAACTGTTGATTTCAATATACAACCGATTTAACAATATTATTATAGAGCACAAAAGCCACAGCAAAATACAAGTTTTATTTTGTGGCAAACCTTATATAGATTGATATTATCCAAATGAAATACAATATCACTATATGTTAAAGATAATAAAATATGCATACAGGTTCATTTGAATGTATTGTATGTTTTGAAGACAATAAAGTACCACTTTATCTGCCTTACTACAGTTGTGCTGTAGATTCAACAGTTAATTTCGACGGCCAATCAACGATCAACAACACATCTCGTGTCTTCTTTTCATTCGATATTTTTGGCTTCTCTGGAGATTATTCAACGGTAGGCCCATCTATTAGCATTTGTGTTCCCAACTATTGTATTGAAGTCTATCGTCACCTTTTTTATTATTAATGTTTTGACCGCATCTGATGTGTATAAGAGACAGTATATATATATCGAGATCATTTACTGATTTCATATTAATCTAAAGAAACATTACATAATATTTCGCTTAAAAATCCTTACAGTAGTTAAAAAGTTACATAAATTTGTTTGTGATTGTCTCTTGAAATTCGATGTTTAAAAGGTCAAAAGATGCCTAAAAATGTTTAACAAAGATACAGCAAATAGTAATACATAAGTTATCAAGGGATTAATATATTTGTATATATCCGTTTTAATGACTTGTGCTAATAAGTTTATTATTTTATCCCACTTTTCCACTTATTCCAGCTTTCAATGTATGTACATGTTTGTTAATACTTTGAACATTTATTTTTAAAGGTATTTGTACAATGCCAATTATCAGTTTGCAATGAGAGTGATGTGCAATGTCGTAGGGACTGCCAGCAACCTGAGCTCCTTGATGTAACTACACCAAAGGAAGTGCCTGATACTGTTAATGTTACTATTGGACCTGTCAAACTGAACACACTAGACGACGATTTAGATGTTAGCCTTGACGCTAAAGGTATAACGTGATTTATATCCATTTTCATAGCTGGGTCTAAGGGGGCGAAGTTGGTGCTATCGCACCACCTTCCTAAAAAAAAAAAAATTAAAATCGATCATATCACATCACAAATTGAATTAACGTTTCCGGAGTGTCAATCAAACCTAACAATTGTTAATTACCTAAATAACAAATCCTTTCTCACTTAAACCTAACTGAAAAGAATACATACATTAGTAGACGGTCATTTACTCACAGTGAATGTGCTTCATCCCATTTTATATTTAGTATAAGCATACGTGTAACAATGGTCAAATTACATAAATTTTCTTTAGTTTGTGTAAAGAAATATGTACGGTACAGTTATTTATGTAATATACCGAGAGTATGTGCCTTATTATATTGGAATAATATTTTAAACAACATTGAGCATTTTCCTAAAATCTCATCAAAAAGACAATATCACTACATCTGTTAAAGATTAAAGAACTTAACGAATGTATATTTTTTACAAATAGAAAGTGTTGGTTATAATTATATTGAAAATTTATACTGCTGTTGATGACATTCATTATATATTCGATGTTAGATGTTTAAGAAAAACTAGTAAAGTATGTACATACTTTTCACAGACAAAAAGGTCAACGAACTTACCTCTTTCGCTGTTTTTATTAGTTGAATAATTAAATTTGCTCACTTACGTATTTTCCCCTTGTTATTTATTTAAAATTTAATGGTGGAAACAACATGATATGTTTTTATTTGTAATACGAACAAAAGAAGTGTTTGATGCCAGAGCCCGACCAAACCAACATAAATAATATCTAGAATTTTATTTTATTTTTTTTTATTGTATAGCGTAACACTTTTCAAGTATTAACTCGAATTCATGTTGCCTTTTTGCTGGAAAATGCAACATATAAAAATGGTTTTGGCCAATTTTCCCACTTTTGCTTCCACTACCCTATCGAGTTTAATTGCTGCACTATGTTGATTGGGTTTTTCCATTGTCATGTGTGGAGTTTCATAATAACAATATGGATTATTACGCAGTAAATAAAATGTTATTCTATCATTATTTTAATAAGTGTATGTGTGGCATCTATATCCTAATTGCAATACTTGTATGATTGCGACGAACAATACGACACAGCACAGGCTTCTTATATTAGGATGTTTTATACACAAATGACGTCATTTTAGATAACTGTAAATCCAGAAGCAATTTGAAAGGACACAGCACCTTAATTTTCTCAGGTAGAACTACTCAAGTAATCATATACAAAGTTTTATATCAGTGTTTATGCCTTATATACGGTACATTTTTTTCCATGAATCATTAATCTCTTTAATCAGTTGTAACAAAACACACACACACACACACACACACAAGTGAGAGCCTAAAAAAGCCAAAATAGCGAATTCCTTGAAATAATTCAAAACAGCTTGAGAATGTACTACAAAAACTACCGAGTCTAGCAAAGATACGCCATTTTTTTACTCTTTACGGTTTGTTAGAGAATTTTTTAAAAAAACATAATCCACTTAAGCAGTTGTTTTTAAGATCATATATAATTATGTGTAAAACGTACTTTTTTTTTTTTTAACAAAAACGACATTTTCTAATGGTCAGGGCAGAAATGTGACATTGGGAAGCAAATGCGACAACCTTTCGATATAATAATGTTTGAACTAATTACACCCATCATTCAATTTTTAGATTCAACTTCAGGAAGAATATTTCCAGCATTGTCTACAACATTGTGGCTTCCTGTTAGTCTTGTAGTGTTTTCTGTAGCATGTGTAATTTGGATAAAGAGCAAGACGACCAACAGGAAAACAAACGTGGAGAAGAATTGGATGAGACTGGAAAAAAACCCTTAACCTACATTATAAAACTTCGTTTCTTTGTCAACATATGTATTTTATGATTTTGCATGCTTGTAGTATAGTACATTACCGAAGTAAGAAATGTATTTTTACCTTATATGTCATTTACCATGGATAATTGTGTTTCGATAAATTAGCTCCAAAGATAGTTGTAGTAATGCTCTTTAATAAAGTAAGATAATTGATTTTATCTATTTATCTATAAAACATTATTGAATGAAATATAAATTATGAAAAAAAATGTTCTTTAGTTAATTTCAATGTGATACACATAAATAACTATATGAGCATGGCGGCAGAGAATGGTCCGCGTGTGGTTAACCATGATACTAAACTGGCCTTTTCATAATAAAACAAAATATGTTAAAAGATTGAACAAACCATAAATTTCAGAGCATTTTGTCGCGGAATCTTTTATTCATTATGGATAGAAAGTGATCAAAGATTTACTGTCCAGTACTCTCAAGACACGGTATTAGTAAAATTAACCTTTTAAAATTGTTAATTAATGTTAAAACTAGCCAATCAGTACCAATAATACTTCAGCGTACTACAATGCTTACACTGTTGGGATACCATATCAACATTATCTGATGAGGTAGGGAGGGCTTAGTGGAACGAATTATTATCACCAACACTTCCTTAGTTACCTTATTGATAATAATAATCACCATCCAGCTTGTGTTTTAGCCTTTCACCCATTGGTCAGTTTATCGCCATCCAGCCTCTCTACCCAAACATATAAGTATTTCCCTGTTTGGAGTGTCTGCAGATATTATTCTCCTGAAGACGATTGAAACATCTCAATCGAAACGTCGAGACTCAATATTAATAATAATATTGTAATTTGAATAAGGATAACAAGTTTTGACGATTTACCATCCAGACGCCTACACAGATCTTGAAGAAACATATCGTAGCACCATTTTTTTTTTAAATTTAGTGCCTTACCATAATTGGCATTTTTAGTTCAAATTTATGTAATTCAAATATCTTTAAAATATTTTCACACGAATCTATAAAATATTGGCATTGCCACGCAACAAAAGCAGTAGGTACCAGTATTCAATATTGTGTGTTAGTTCCAGTTCTCTCTAATGAGAAAGCTTATTCAATATATCTGGGCCGATAACGTTAGTCTTTTTCTATACGAGTACAAAATAAATTCGGAGAGTGCAATTATAGTGCTTTGTCTTTAATTTTAGTAATGTCCTTCAATACAATATATTTGAGACGTGGTGTGAATGTATTGATCTCTTGCAACACTATCTTCAATTTTCCAACTTTTGCAGACTTTACATTATTCACAGTGTATCATTAACCAGTTTCTTTTCATAAAAAAAAAACCAAGCCTATTTTTAGTAACCACAATCCTGCAAAATGGTTTATCTAAAATTTCAAATAATTTTAAAGTTGTAATTCACTTTAAACTGCGAGTGAAGGAAAAGAGATACTTTGTTAAATTACCACACCACTTCTGAAATTCAATATTTATATGTCTAAACATTTCAACAAATGGAATTGACATTTCATTTACACACCTCACTTATTATGGTATTTTTTATCGCAAGTGATACACAATCTTGGCTAACTTGTCCTTTGTTATAATTGTGATGCGTAACATTGTCTTACGTTCAAAGCAGCTTTCGTAGTAACTCGAAATGCAGCACATCGACAAGATTTTAGATGTAGACTGCTCTCAATTCTCCACAATTCACTACCATACCAAAGAACAGTGATAATGCCATCTAGACTCTTTTACAAAGTCATTCATTGTGATCCTCCACAAAGGAATGAATAAGTTTAGGTACAATGTCGAGCTGCCCCCATTTGAGAAAACAAATCGTTCGAGATTGTATTTTGTGAACGTCTCTGGTATTTTCAATATTGCAACAGTGACGACATTTGAACTGTTTTTATCTGCTATACATACATTCAACGTCGGAAATGCCAAATACAGGGGAAAATTTTGAAAAGTTATTTTCTTCGTTGAAATGTAATACCCTTGGATTATTGCTTGTATTAATGCTCAAAAGTGGGGATGTATCTCCAAACCCAGGCCTAGCCCCGATATAAGAAAAGAGACTTGGATCTTTCTGTGTTTAATAAAACGGGCCTGCATTTCATACATCTAAATTGCAAGATCAAAATTCCGAAAATATCCGAATTAAAATGATTTGTTCTGAATACAAGAGCAGCCGTAGTTTATATAACTGAAACATGGCTGGATGAAAGAGTGAGTACTAACAAAATAGTGATTTAAGAATTCACTGTTATACGCATCGACAGGAACAGAAATGGTGGGTGTGTGTGTACTTCATACGGGAAGACATTGCTTTCAGACAAAGAGATGATTTAAAATGTGATGCCGTTGAAGGAATTTAGTGTGATTTCTTACTTCCCAAAACAAAACCAATCCTTGTGGGAACTATCTGCCGCCCATACTTACGATAATACGCTATAGCGCAGAGTTGGTCATCCTTGGTGATTTCAACAATGACATCAAAAACACAACCTCCTGTATCCACAAGCGCTACATTGACATGTTTAAGCAGTTTAATATGTGCTGAAACAACATATCAGAGAATATGCACGAGTAACCGATACTACGTCTTCTACAATTAATCCTATTCTGTGCACCAATCCAGATAAATATGCAAGTCTGGAGTTATACAAATTAGTATTAGGACCATTTTGCTATTTTTGCACTCGAAAGAACAAAAAGAGTCAAGTATCAGAACCAAAGGTGATTAACATAAGCATAAACAAATATGACGTAGATGCATTTCTGGACGCGTTATCAAAAACCAGACAGATGTGAATATTTCATGGACAAAGAAATGGATGACACGGGAGATATTGAGTAAAATTCACAAAAGGAATGATGTACTACGCAAGACCGTCAAACTGAAGATCTTTATAAATGATACTGTAAATTAAGAAATGAAATTTAAAAAGACATTAAGAAGGCCAAAGCACGATTTATTATGAACAAACTTAAAGAAAACAAATCAAATCCAAGAATGTTGTGGCGAGAACTCAAATGTTTAGGCTATACTAAGAAATCTAATTCAAATGTATCTTTATACATAGATGGTCAGGTTTCCTCTGATTCCTCTGAGATTGCAAATCACTTCAACAAACTATTTTCCAATATTGCGTCCATTCTAGTCAACTAATGTCCATATTCTTGTAAGATATACACAACAGAATCTGATACATTATATGAATTTTACCGTCATAAAGTTTTAAACTGGAAGTTATAGAAAAAAAAACTTGTTCACTCGCAACTTAAATTTCTAAATACTTCAAAAGCTACCGGACTTGATATTATTCCGATTAGATGTTTATGAGATGCTGCTACAGTTTTGAAAGTGCCAATTACTAAAATTATAAACATTTCTACTACCAGCAATACGGTACCAAATGATTTTAAGCTGGATAAAGTTAGACGGTTATTGTAAGAAAAATAAACTGGCTTTAGAGAATCTATAAATTGCTTAGGAGTAGATATTGACCAACATGTGCTTGGCGAGGCTGAAGGTAATTTGTATATAGACAGGCAGAAGTGCTGAAATAAAAATTGTGTAAAATATTAGCATCTGCACTTATTCCATGTTTATTTGATTACTCTGCATCATTTTGGTACGCAGGCCTATCAAAGAATTTAAAAACATAGACTTCGAACTAAACAAAAGAAGATGATACGATTTGTAACGGATAAGTGCTCTCGTAGTAATGTTGGTCAATTCGAACTATCAGAACTTGGATTTTTAAAAGTTGATATTTATTTTTTTTTTATTTATATTTGTCTAAAATTTCTAAATTTTAACCTTGAAATTTTATAATTTTAATAATTGTATTAACAATATGCTCAATAATTTAAACGAGTGCGCTTGTAGCCAATATCAGCAAATGCCTAAACTATCGAAGAACTTGAACTGAAATGGAATGGAAGAAAACTCAACCTCTTTTGTATATACTGATATTTTAGAACTTATCTTGGTAATCATGTGCTTTTTCGATTTCCACGTCAGATCTGACATAAGTGAACTCAGGACAAGTGTTTTTAAGGTTGGACAAGAATTAGGGACCACTTATCCGTTAGAATATTAAGCTACTGTACCATGTACATGCGTAATGCTTTTATAATACTAATTATATATATTTATACAAAAAATTCCGATTCTTGACAACACGCAGCATATTTAATATACACATTGTCGTCGCACAGAGGGATATCAAACAGAAGAGCGACTACAGATAGGCATACACTACTATATGTCGGTATTGGTAATACAAGAAGTTATTTATCAATAACTTTTGGTGACGGGTCTCGACTAAATTTATGCCTCCCGATTCAAAAAGAAAACTATAATAGAACTACTGCATTTATACAATTTGTTATTTTCTGAAGTAAAGATTATTTAATTTTTAATTGTTAACATGCTTGCAGGATCTGTCGGCGTAGAAGTTGTACATTAAACGTACAACAGAAATTTATTTTCGCACGATACATACCTGTTAGTCGCCGTCCGTCTGGGCCTGCACTGGTCTAGTCTATCCAGACATATTCAATTACCCTGGGTGTACAGTCATCTTGATTAGTTGAATTGGACGACTTGAGATGTTAGGACTTCAAGACAAATAATTACTTTCGAGTACTTTTTCATCTACTGATAACAAACGTAGATTCTGTGTAGTTTCCTATACTTTGGATCAAAGACCCCCACCACTCATCGATGCTATTTCTTTTAGATATTTCAAAGGCCTTTGACAGGATGCCTCATGATTCTTTTAAGTAAGTTTTCCCAGCCATTTAACATCTCTGGTGATATCTGGTACTGGTTAAAGTCATTTTTGACTAAACGTTTTTAGAAAGTTCAATTTAAGGGATCCTCATATAACTGGGTGGAGGTAACCAGTGGGGTACCACAAGGCAGTGTACTTGGTCCCATTCTTTTTAATTTTTTATTATTAATAATAATGACATTACTTGTTCGCTTAAATGTAAAACTGCTATTTTTGCTAACGACACCCTTATTTATAGTCTTATAACCTCTCCCCAAGACTTTCTCAACCTTCAAGCAGATCTTAACCAACTTACTCTGTGGAGTGAAGTAAACCGCATGTCTTTCAACGCTCTAAAGACAAATGTTCTACATATCACACGCTCGCGTAATAAACAATTTTCTTTCTTTTTGTTTTTGTCTGGCTCTCTTATTAGTCCGGTGACCACCATTATATACCTTGGTGTTCCTTTCCACTCAAAACTGACCTGGGAGGACCATGTCCATGCCATTGTTTCCAGAGCTAAATATATGCTTTGCTTGGAGCGTGGCTGGACATGCTTCAACCAGTGCATTTTTGTCTGGAGTATGCTCAACCCGCATGGTTTCCATGGACTAAAACTTTGTCAGATCTGCTTGAGAGAGTCTATAGAAGAGCAATTCGTCTTGTTCTTAAACAACATCGAGGACAGATGAGCTTTGAGAAGAGGATACATTTGCTTTCTTTGTCATCTTTGTCTGTCAGAACGGACAAATTGCTTATTAATTTTTGCTTTAAAGTTCTGGTGGGCCTTATAAACTGCAGCACGGTTTATGATGGTATCGAAATCAATACCAGACATAACTATCGCTTGTGTTTCCGTGACCAATCTAGGAACAAGCATTTTTCAACTTGGTAGCCATCAGGTTGCCTCGTGTCTGGGACCAGCTCACTAGATTGTTAACCGATGCTGCAGTTTTAAAAAGCCCATCCTCTTTTATTTGTAAGGTTTCTTTGTATTTTGATTCGCTGTTATGTTTGATGTTTTACTGTTGCTAAATTTGGGGTTGGGTAAACCGGCTTTGCTACTGTGATTTGTTTCACTCTGGTTGTCCTTGGTCTCCCCGAATTTCACTTTTTTTTAGTTTGTTTTATTTTGTTGTTGTAAATGACCAAATAAATAATGATATGAAATAAATAGCAGCAGTCAACTCTAAAGAAAGCCTAGCCTACTTTGTGTGCGTATATGGAGGATGCAATCAACAGAAAAAGGGTAGTTTTGACTAATTAAAAATTAGAATTTTAAAGTTGTCAAAGTAATCAAAACACCAGTCACTTCAAAGTGAGGTAATGGACATATAAAATCTAAATCTGTTCAAACTGGATTTAAAAATGTAAGGTTTTAGAATCAATAAAGAAATGATTTTTCATCACAAAAATTTCTTTTAAGATTCTCTATAAAGATGATTTATCCCCTCGTCCCATGCTCACAATTATTATAAGCCCATTTTATCAGTGTTTGGCTTTCGTTAAAAAAAATTTTATTTATTTGCAATAAATGAAGATGATGTGCCAGGTTGGAAAATTCTGTATCCCCCGCAAAAAAAATGTTCGGCCTAGAAAGCAATCGCCTCTTTTAAAAAATACGATGTGTCAAAACACATTCCTCAGCGATTGATGTATTGTCAACAAAGAGTTACAGCCATGGTTGCAGCATGCACGCAAAGATCGTACACGGCGGATACCCTACGCTGCGCTATTTACACGATATTTTGTTACTTTTTTCGCCAGTGACGTCAAGGTAAAATCGCATTTATGGGCCTAAAATAAAAAATGCAAAAAAAAAAACAAAAAAAAAACGATTTTAGGGTTGATTCTACTATTAATGGCATATCAAAAATCCCTTCTAGAACAAAAAATTATTTTGATAGTGTTTTTTTTAAGGTCTTTCATTGTAAACACTGACTATAAAAAACATGATACTGTAATTTCTTTTAAAATCGATGTTGTATCAGGAGTTATTTGAACATAAATATATCCGTTATTCTAAGCCATAAAACCAACCATATAGATACCAGTTAAAATTTGAAATTAATTTTCTTCTCTGCATGGTATGTCCTTCGTTGTTGTTGTTGTTGTTTTATTTTTTTTGTTTGCATATTTTTAAATAAACATTACTAACAAAGCAGATATTTTTTGATTGAATTTGTTCAGAATCGCCATACAGTATTTAATTTAACATCATCACGAATTTTAGTAGTTTTAATTTAACAATATTTCTTTCTTTTTACATTTTTTTTTATTATGTGTGGTATTATATTATTTTAATGAACTACCTGGCTTTTTTTAGTTCGCATTTTTGTTTAAAGTCTGGATTTCATATTATCTTTTGCTTCAATTTCAAACCAGGTGTTCAATGTGTTTAAATTATGAATACAAACACTCAAAAAATATTTTGTTTGAAGTCTGAGAGTGGCTATATCCGATTGTACGTGTAGTGCATGATTTTCTTTTCTTATTTTTATTAGATAATTTCGTAGGCCTTTTGAATAGACGTGTGATATGTTGCATAATTTCTGTTGCACTTTATAAGGTTTGTTTCAATTCTCCTGCATGATCGATCAAGTATTGCTTCGTACCATCCAATTTGTAATCACAGAAATCGGAATTTTTAGCATGAACGTACAGTGTGTTTTGACGAACTGATAATTTTAATAATCGTGGGTCACTGTTCCTTTTTTTTTTATTTTTTTTTTATGATGGGTTAACAATAATTAGGGTATAGGTAGTATTTTTGATCACCAGTATTAATCATCAATAAGGCATGGGAAAACAATAACTCCTCACCATGTTTTATGTGTCGACAAATCACGCAATTAACTGTAATAGTAATAATGTAACTGTAATACGCGTATGCGTTTTGTAGCCAGTTGAAAAATGAAACTGCTGTAACACAGGATAGGCTCTATAACTTTTAATGATCCACGTAGCAAATCCTCTTTAGAACAATTAACTCATGTATCCATGTATCACAGATTGACTAAAAGTCAATAGAAATAAATAAAATTAAAATAAACATAGACAACAGGAACAATGTGTCTTCATTAAGAATGCCGTTATAATTACTTATAATTAAACTGTTATATCAATTTAAGTCGTGCCTGTCCAACACAGCAAAACGTACGGCAGAATACATGCTAGCTAAGCCTATAGTATTTACTACCAAGCATTTATGGGATGATCCCTAATCAAAAGTTATCTCCAACCGCACGCCGTGTAGGCCTAGGCCTATGCAAGTACAGGACGATCTTTCTAAAATATAATCAGTGATCCAAACGAGATTATCAGGCCTACGCTTAGGTTCTACATCATAATAATATTGTTTCTAATCTAACTGACCGTTTATATGACTTCAACGGGACTACACCAGAGTAAAGTAAACTTTGGTGCATCTTTGCAGCGAAGAAGCTACCATTTTTCATTTACCATTACTCCAGAACTACGCCACATATCGGCGTATAACTTGGCTACATTTTATCCTAGCATTTATTATTAAAACGTCATTACAGTATAAGCAATCCAATAACGATCATACATTTGGCCGTTACATACCGACCCTCTAATTGGTAGGCAATGTAGATTGACTGCAATTATTTATCTAGATTACGCCAAATTTGTATGAACTATCTTGAACATAAATACAGTATATGTAATCTAAAACCGCTCAATAAAAAGATGATACAGTAATATGAACTTTATGATTCCGTCTTATTTTGACTTAACTAAATTATATTAAACTAAATATATTCAAAATTATTAATGAAATTTTTTAGCACAACAAATTCCTTATCCTTAATCAAATGGTTTATTTGCAAACCAACCTCAACAGGTATCAAATTTCTCTTTCTAGGACTACAATTACATAATTATCAACAAAAAGGAAAATTTAACAAAACGTATATGCTCTGATCACTGTTCATAGTTAACTATTGATTTTGACAGCAAATACAGTTAACCATTATTCTCAACTAGGAGAAAAAACTTAGCTACAGGACGAACAAGAGTTCCGGATTTTGTTTTTAGCAGTACAATTCTGGCTAATCCCTTTGCGTCTATGTGAACTTCCAGCACCTTTCCAAGGGCCCACGAGTTTCTGGGCGTTGAGTCCTACGACGTCTCTAACTACAATTTTCCGTTTCGGTTCGACCCACTTTTGTCTGGCCTGAAGCAGCGGAATATATTCACGAATAAACCTCCTTCAGAACATGTTCGCAATGTATTGGACTTGTCGCCATCTCTTAGTGCTATAGTTGTCACTTTTGGTAAACAAACCGGGTGGAGCACTCTCTCCAGCTCTGAGTAGCAGTAGATGATTAGGCGTTAATACGTCCAGGTCATTTGAGCTGTTAGATGTCTCAGTTAGCAGTCTCCCATTCATTATAGCTTCTACTTCACAAAGTAGAGTTTGCAATGATTCATCACTTAATTTGATGTTCTGCTCTCGTATCAGAGAGTAAAGGATTTTTTTTACACCTCTGATCAACCTTTCCCATGCACCTCCGAAATGGGAGGCGGTAGGCGGATTGAACTGCCATATTATGCCTTTCTGCATTAAGGTGTCATAAATTTTCTGCTGATTCCATCTCTTCAGCTCTTCCTTCAGTTCTCGCACAGCTCCGACCAAATTAGTTCCATTGTCGGAACGAATCTTCTTGATTGTCCCTCTTCGAGCAACTAAACGTCGTATGGCATTTATACAGGAGCTTGCTTCAAGCGAATGCGCCAAATCTAGGTGTACGGCTCTCGTAGTCATGCAAGTGAATATTACCCCGTACCGTTTTACAATACTTCTATCCTGTTTATCTCAAAGGGTCCGAAATAATCTGCGCCTACATTGGTGAATGGCGGTTCACCTACTGCAAGCCTCTCTGGTGGCAAGTCTGTAATCTTCTGTTTCTCGAGTGGAGCTTGGTAACGCCGACATGCAACACATTTTGTTATTATACCTTTATAATCGCTTTATAATCTCTATTATACAATATTTCAGACGTAGTTCCGCTAGGATAGCATTCTTTCCCAGATGTCCAAGAGACATATGAAGATGCTCCAACATTAATTTAGATATAGCGGATGATTTTCGCAACAGTATCTGATGTTTTGATTCAAAGCTTTGCTGATACGCCCACTAACACGAAGCAGGCCATCTATCCATTTGGGGTCCAGCTTACTGAGAGACAAAATTTTCACGACCTTTTTCTCGGTTTCTTTGCTGTTTCTCATCTCACTTGTCCAGTGCTTCTGTTGGACATACCTCACAATGGCTCCTTCGGCATTTTTAACATCATCTACTGCTTAATAGTCTCCCGGGTGCTGGTAATGACCATATTTTCAGATGATATTCTTGCAGCCACACGATCCTTGAGATTTTTAATACCAACCAGCATCCATGCTACTGCTTTCTTCAAACTTATCCAGCTTGAGTAGTATGCAAACATCCTGTCTATCAAAGTTGTGTTTTCTTCAGATATCAACATAACACATTCTTTTACCTCCGAGTCATCTTGGTGCAAACCACCTACGTCAATAATTTGTTGCGGCCATTCTGCTTCTTTCTTGATGAGGAAGGACCCTCGAACCAAAGGCGAGATTGCAGGTAATTCTTATGTGATAACCCACGGGAAGCACAATCTGCTGGATTGACCTTTGTGTTTACATATCGCCCCTGCTATATACTTGACCCGTCTGTAATAGTAGCAATCCGATTCGCAAAGAACGTCTGGAACCGTGTAATTTCGTTTGCCAAATATCTTAACACTGCCATACTGTCTGTCCATTAATATGTGTAGTGAATATCGAGGTCCAGTTCTTTTGTGATCATTCTTGCAAACTTCACTGCAATCGTTGACGCTGTCAATTTCATTCGTGGAATTGTCATCATTTTGAGAGGTGCCATTTTTGCTTTCCCCATCACCAATGAGCAACATATTTCCCCACTTCAAAGCCTGGTGGCTTATAGCATCTTCGTACTTCAATTTGGTTAAGGCCTGTTACCTCCTTTAGCCAATTTCTCCATTTCTTACTGTCGTCTCCTTGAATTTCTTGATCCCAATCTATTCGACGACGACATGGACTCTGCATAAGAATATTGGCTCTTAACGTAAATGGTGCAGCAATTCCCAAGGGGTCGTAAATTGAGCTCCCGATTGAAAAAATTCCCCGACGAGTTTCTGGACGGCTTTGTATGTTTATCTTAAAGCTGAAGCAGTCTGGCTCCACAAGCCAATACACTCCGAGCGCTCTCTCATCTGGGAGTTCTTGGTGATCGAGCATTTAATTTAACTCCTTCCACGGTCTGATTATCACCAAAAGTGTCAGCTGTTAATTTTAAAGCAAAACTTGTGCAACTTGGGGATGAGACGGCACCAAAAGTATGCACATTCATTCGGTAGGTCACTGGCTGTTGTTTGACATTTCCATTTGTCCCCCAAAGAAAACGGAGACAATCTCTGTCTTTCTTTGGCACTGCAACTTGGAAGAACATAGCCTCTATATCTCCATGATAGCAATTCCGTCTTGACGGAACCTCAATAAGACTCCAACCAAGCTATTTGTGAGGTCTGGCCCTTGTAATAATACACTGCTCAGATATGTACCCAGGTATGTAGCCGCTTAATCAGAGACGACTCGTATTTTGTTAGGCTTACAAGGGTGATAAACACTGTGATGTGGAATATACCACGTACGGCCATCGGTACGGTTGAGGTCTTCTATTGGCACAATCTCTGCATAGTCACTGCTTATAATCTTTGTCATGAACTCCTTGTAATCTCTTGCAAACTACTGATTCTTCTCTAACTTTCTTTTCAAGCTTTCGAACCGCTTTGACGCCATAGCCTTGTTGTCCGGGAGTTTAACGTTTTCAGACTTGAAAGGCAATCCAATACAGTAGTGACCATTTTGATACATTACTGTCTAATTCACAGCTTCCAGAAACATTTTATCCTCCTGGGAATATTCTTTGACGTCGTCACTAAGCCTTTCCGGGAAGTCTAAACTTATGGTGTCTCTTACTAGTCTGTCGAGACGCTTCATCTCTTCCAACTCTCTGATAGCTGTTACTTCAGCTCTGTTGACTACAAAGCTACAGCTATTCTTCATGCTTGCTTATTTATGTCTTTCACCAAGTTCCACACTACCCAGCCATCTGCTGTCTTAGCTGCATGAGTAATGCCTCTATCACCTGTCTTCAACTCTAACGGTGTATAAGCGTCAGCCACATTGTTTCCCAGCAGCAGACCAACTTCTGACTCTATTCTTGGAAGGACAATATCCTTAAGATGGTCCCATCTTGCTAGCTCCTTCGTTGTCGGTATATGTTGGCTGGAAACTTGAATTGTGTCTTTTGTGAAGACTGTTGGTAAGTCTATTTGGTTAACAAAATCTAAGTCATAAACTTGAAGACCATCAATCGCCGAAGTGGTCGTGGAGAAAGGTCTTCCCATTGTATCCAGTGTGATTTCCTTTCGTGGACGAGTCGCTCCCAACTGCCTCGCAAGTGATTCACTCCAGAAAGATACTGTACTTCCTGGATCGAGGAAAGCATAAGTACATACTGTCTTTACACTATTCTTTAGACGCACTTGAACAGGTACGATGGCCATAGTGCATTGCTCTTGGTTACCGACCCTCGTATCGGCGCCCTTTGCGAAGTGTGAGCACTCATCATTCACTCCATCTTTCGTTGGCTCCCTTCGCACTCTACTTGCATCATGAAGACCTGTAGGGTGGCGGAGTTTGCAGACTTCGCACACCAACTTGTGTCGGCAATCTCTGCTTTGATGTCATCTTTTAAGACAACCATAACATAGCCCCTTTGATTTAACGAACGCTGTTCTTTCTACCACTGACAGATTATATAACTTCTTGCAGTTTTCGATTAGATGGCTGTTGCTACTACAGTACGTGCATGACTTCTGCCACTTCTCCACAACCTTAGTGCCATGTGCTTGGTTTTCTGTAGCTGTAGTAGCATAACTACCTTTGTTGCGACTTACGCTCTTGCTGAAAGGTCCCTTTCCTACACTGTTGGTCTCTTTGCCGAGTGCAACCTTTCCATACAGTGGATTGTTAGCCTTTTTGGCTTCCAACTTCACCCATCTGACTAACTGGTCAAATTGGACATTTTTTACCTTTTCAGTTGTTTGCTGTACAACATATCTCCACTTGTCGTGCATATAGACAGGGAGCTTTCCAACCAACCTCCGCATGTTGTCAGGATATTCAAGTACTTTGTTTGCTTGTATGTACTTTACCGCATTTTCGCATTCACCAAGAAAGATGGAGAATTCATCAAGTGCCTTCGGTTTGTCTGCTTTTACAAGTTGCCAGTCTAATGCCCTTTTGATAAATGACTGGGCTATGATATTAATATCCCCATATCTACTCTCGAGCTCTTTGCAAGCTGCTGGATAACCATTTTCGGCTGGAAGGTGGCTAAAACCGTAAACAATTCTATTAGCCTCTCTTGTGTTAAACTGCTTGAGGAAACTCATCTTTTCATCGTCATAGTCAGTATATGCAGCTACTTTGGTAATGAACTGCCTAATAAAACGTCTGTAGTCTGTCGGCTCTTCACTAAAGTGCTTGATCTCTTGAGTTGGCCTCTTGAGTTGGCGTACCACAGACAAAATTGCTTGGTCAGTGGTTATACTTTGACCTTGATTTATGCTACCTTCATTAACAATACTGCCCTGGTGTGGTAGTTCAACACTTCCTTGTTGAAGTTCTGTATCATCATTATTTTGAGTATCTTGAATGAATGATTCGTCATTAACATTCAATGGTGAAGAGACAGCTACTTGAGCTTCATAGTTCTCCAGAACTTTCTTCTGAGCTTGGACGATTTCTAACTCAGTCGCTGGTTTCAACTCTTCTGCTTCTTGACTTAGCTTAAGTTTCGCCTTCTCTATTTCTTGCAATCTTTTAAGAGACTTCATTTTCTGATTTACAGCTACATTTTCTTGTTCAGCCTTAAGCCTAGCTGAAGACACTGCACTCGCCATTGAAGCACTCGAACTTCCTCTACTCGCAATTGACTTACAGGACATCTTCTTACTATTCTGTACTGTAACTGATTCACTTTTTAGCGTCTGTGCTTCATCCCAGTTGGCATAGTAAACCATAAAGTTCTTAAGGAAAGTGTCCCTTGAGTCCTAGATCTGATCATAGTAGCTTTTTAACTCTTCCTTTGACAGTAACTTAACATACTCATCATTTTCTTGTAGGAAGTCCTTATACAGTCTCATCCAATCTATGTAGTGTGCTCTAATATTATCTTTGCCGTGATGGTAATTAATGTAGGCTCTTATTTCTTCTGTCTTTCCCTTCACTCGTCTAAATGACTGGGTCAGCAGTTTTTTCTTTCATCTGTTTGGAGTGAGCACGGCCCTTTTCAGTTTTGGTTGTTGGCCTTGCCCCTTTAATAGCATGTTCCTCACTACCACTAATATTACTAAGGTCTTCTTGTCTACTATCCATAATTTCTGTAAGGTGCTATGCTACCAAACACCGAAGCATCCGTCAAAAACGTCAATGATGTAATACGCGTATGAATTTTGTAGCCAGTTGAAAAATGAAAATGCTGTGACACAGGATAAGCTCTATAACTTTTAATGATTCACGTAGCAAATCCTCTTTTGAACAACTCATCTATCCATGTATCACAGACTAAAAGTCAATAAAAATAAATAAAATGAAAATAAACATAGACAACAGGAACAATGTGCCTTCATTAAGAACGTCGTTATAATTACTTATAATTAAACCGTTATATCAATTTAAGTCGTGCCTGTCGAACACAGCAAAACGTACGGCAGAATACATGCTAACTAACCTATAGTATTTACTACCAAGCATTTATGAGATGATCCCTAAATCAAAAGTTATCTCCAACCGCACGCCGTGTAGGCCTAGGCCTATGCAATTACAGGACGATCTTTCTAAAATATTATCATTGATCCAAACGAGATTATCAGGCCTACGCGTAGGTTCTACATCATAATAATATTGTTTCTAATCTAACTGACCGTTTATATGAATTCAACGGACTGAACCTGAGTAAAGTAAACTTTGGTGCACCTCTGCAGCGAGGAAGCTGCCATTTTCCATTTACCATCACTCCAGAACTACGCCACCTATCGGCGTATAACTTGGCTAGACTTTATCTTAGCATTTATTATTAAAACGTCATTACAGTATAAGCAATCCAATAACGATCATACATTTGGCCGTTACAGTAACACATCAGTTTTCAAGTAGATATAAGACTGTTGATTGCATTTGTTATGTTTAAAACAACTTTAAGTTTGATAGGACAGCTTTTTTTTAATTAGAAAACCATAAACTGACCTTCCGAGTTTCCGAGTTTCAAGATATATCTTTTAAAAACATTACAAAACACTTGTTAAGACGTCTTTCTAAGATAATTCATCATGGAAAGATGGATTTTTGAGAGAATTTACTTTGGAAAGACGGAAATCAAATTGGAAGATAGATTATATTTGAAAGACGAATTTCCAAGATAACTTATCTGGAAAGATGGAATTCTAAGATAAATTATCTTTGAAAGACGGACATACAAGATGAATTATTTTTCTACTCCTCCTCACATCCCCTTCCCCTCTCCTAACCAGTACCCACACTTTCTCCCCTTCACCATATGCTAATACTAAACTGAAAAAAATATTAATTATTGAAGCAATAAATCAATATGTTCAAAGCTTTCCTAATAATTTCATATACTGAAAGCCATTCCCATGAGGCAAACGTTCCGGTTAGCAGAAATGGTCCATAGTGAGCTGTCTGATGGTTGAGAGTGATCTGTCAGATGGTCCAGAGGGAGCTGTCAACAGCTCCATAAACTTAACTTAATTGGTTCTAAGAATGCCCATTGGGAGTAAACAAGAGAGTCCTCAAAAATGGCTTGCTGGTGACATTATAGCCATCGGAATGTAAACAAAGCAACAAAATACAGTCGGTCACTTCTAAATGTAATCGCATGTGTTTTAGTTGCAATACATAAATTTAAGAACCCAAAGATTTGCAACATACTAGCTAGATGTATTACCCGAGTTTTTTTTACAAAAATGGTATGGACTACTTCTTCTAACGGAGAAATACACAGCATGCAATTTTTCAATAATAATTTTAATTTTTAAAAAATGCCTTCCTCAGCATGTTTAGAATATTTCTGAAGCTTTACGGCAAGGGTATTCGCTTGTTAGTGTAATACTATAGCATATTTTGCCCTATTTCTCAACCAGATGCTAGACAGGTCTATTTTATTACACAAAATAAATACATACACACTTAAATTGTAATTGTTTATTTTTTTGTACATAGCAGAGGTCTTTAAAAAAACCTGAATTTACGGTGAAACATTTATTGATGCTTTAGCCTTTGTTTCGACACTATTTGTGAGAATAAAACACTTCTGATTGGTTATAAAGTATTTAAAAAAAATCTTGGTTTTTGTTTATTTTCTTGGAGTTTTAGCTGTTAGTTTAGAAAATAGCTATATATTTTTATTTAGTTATTTTTTTTTTTTGGATCAGAATCAGCTGTAGGCCTTTCATTGTAAGCATTGACTTCAACGAAGTGGTACTGTATTAAGTTTTTTTTAAATTTTAAAATCGACATAAAAAAAAATAGTTGTTTTGATATAATGCTGATAATTAATTATAATATCGATTATTCTATGGAATTATACCAACCATATGGAGTCCCGTTAAAAGTAATCATTGTAAATTTTGTTGTCTGCATGGTAAGTCATTCGTTGTTTTTTGTTCTTTTTGTTCTTCCTGAACAATGCTAGAGTCAGCATATGTTTGAAAAAACATTCATTATTAAAGCAGGCATATCCTGTTTTCACTTAATTTGTCCAGAATCGCCCAATATACTCCAATATATAAGTTGGCGATTTCGAGTGCAATGGTATTCGTTTAAAATAGAATATTCTACACACTACAAAAAATATTTAGTTTTAAATTTGGAAGTAACTACTTTCGAGCGTCTGTGTAATGCATAGTTTTGTTTTTAAAATTGTATTGCCCAATTAGATACACATCATGTTTCATAGGACTGTTTGAACAGACACGTAATATGTTGCTATTTAAATGTTATATTTTATGAGGTTGGTTTGGATTTTCAATTGTCCAATCCAATTATGTCTGATCATTGAAGTTGTGATCGTAGGACCTTTATATCATTAGCATAAGCGTACAGTATGTGTTTTGATTTCACAATGGAGGGTTTCAATAAAACCTCTGATTCAATTACCCTTATGTCAATAACCCTATTTTTTATAGTTGATTATAGCTCGGGCACTGGTTAATAATAAAGATTATATCTAATCACTAGTTTTAAGCATTATTAATGTATTTGAAAGTAATAACCCACCATGCTTACTTTGTCGAAAACATATGCAATTAACTGTAATAATAATAACCATAATAATAACAATAACAATAACAATAATAATAATAATAATTATTATTATTAATCATTATTATTATATATTATACACAAACACACAACGGCCAATTCACCTCGTTTTGTTGTTTTGTTATTCGTTTTATGTGATTTTCCCCTTCTAAATTCATCAAATTGTCATCATTTCTCATATGTATTTTGTAATTTTCACCTAATTTTCCTCAGCACCATAATTCAAATGCATTTATCTTTATTTTAAAATCCTTTTTATTAACAACTTTAACCATTCCTTTTTCTTGTTTCAAACGCTTCTGTGAGCAGCGAATCTCTATATATAATTTATAAATCGGTAAATAATTACTTCCTTGTCTAACATTTCCGCCATTGTGTTGGTTCAGATAATTATTCCTCATGCATTGATTGATTTTGGGATCCTGATTTCCTTCATTGGAAAATTTTATTCTGTTGTACATTCCCGAATTTACTTTCCTATCTTTACAACAATCACATAATTTATTTAGTTCCATCTTAATAATTGAATTTTATTCTTTAAGATTTTTAAAATTTACATATTTCTTAGTGCAATTTTATACAATTGCTAATTATAAAATTCAAAATATCGTACCGTATATTATACGCTATGATTAAACTAAAAAAAGAAAAAAATATGTTGTGTTGCCCTCTGTGACCGACAAAAAACCAATAAATTGGATCGCATTGTTTTTTAATTTATTATTTTTTTTTCATTTTGTTCGAATACAGCGAGCCTAGGGATGGATTTTGACAGACCGGAAATCTAAACCACCTCAACCTAACGGTGGTTGGGGCTGAGATTACAATTTATGATTATGACACATCTAGATGGCCGGAAATGGCAATCGCAGACTTGCTGGACACTTAAAAGTGGCAGATCTAGAAATTTTATTTAGTTATTTATTTATATTTTTTTTTGGATCAGAATCTGAGCTGTAGGCCTATCATTGTAAGCATTGACTTCAACGAAGTGGTATTGTATTAAGTTTTTTTAAAATTTTAAAATCGACATTGAAAAATAGTTGTTTTGATATAATGCTGTTAATTAATTATAATATCGATTATTCTATTGAATTATACAAACCATATGGAGTCCCGTTAAAAGTAATCATTGTAAATGTTGTTGTCTGCATGGTAAGTCATTCATTTTTTTAGTTCTTTTTTTTTCTTCCTGTACAATGCTAGAGTCAGCATATGTTTGAAAAAAACATTCGTTAATAAAGCAGGCATATCCTGTTTTCACTTAATTAGTCCAGAATCGCCCAATTTACTCTAATATATAAGTTGGCGATTGCCACTCCCCCCCCCCCCACCGGTTGGGGTTGGGGGTGGCAATAGGTAGTGCAATGGCGAATTCGGGATTTTAGAATACAGCGAGCCTAGGGATGATTTTGACAGACCGGGAATCTAAACCACCTCAACCTAACCGTGGTTGTTGCTGAGATTAAAATTTATGATTATGACACCTCTAGATGGCCGGAAATGGCAATCGCAGACTTGCAGGGTACTTTAAGTGCCAGATCTAGAAATTTGTATTTAGTTATTTATTTATTTTTATTTTTTTTGGATCAGAATCAGCTGTAGGCCTATCATTGTAAGCATTGACTTCAACGAAGTGGTATTGTATTAAGTTTTTTTTTTAATTTTAAAATCGACATTGAAAAATAGTTGTTTTGATATAATGCTGATAATTAAATTATAATATCGATTATTCTATGGAGTTATAGCAATCATATAGAGTCCCGTTAAAAGTAATTGTTCGAAGGTCTTATTTTTACTCAATTACAATTTCGAGAATTACCGCACCCGAAATTAACATTTACAAAATAAAATCTAAAACAGACATGTATTTTTACTAAAAATGGTTGGGCCATAGTGCACACGTAAAATCGGTAAAATTTAAAGCATATGCCAATTTTGAGAACCGAGCACGACGACGGTGCCGATGCATGAAGGACCATCATATATCTCGCTCTACGACCCGATCTAGAACTAGTCAATTTATTACTACTGTACAACTCGTGGTTGCCGGAATCAAAAGTCATATACATCACCACATTGTATATTGGACAATGAATAAAAACAGGCTTCACTCTGGTCTAGCCAACGTTTTAAAGCCGGTACATAGACATAGGCTCCATTTATGCCAACCATAAACAAAATATTTATCTTTTTTCTCGAATTACATAAAGGATGCTTGCAGGGGCAGGCCTAGAAATATTCTGACGGGTGGTGTTGGGGGGATGCCAATAGGTAGTGCAATGGCGAATTCAGGATTTTAGAATACAGCGAGCCTAGGGATGGATTTTGACAGACCGGAAATCTAAACCACCTCAACCTAACCGTGGTTGGGGCTGAGATTAAAATTTATGATTATGACACCTCTAGATGGCCGGAAATGGCAATCGCAGACTTGCAGGACACTTGAAGTGGCAGATCTAGAAATTTTCTGACAGGAGATGGGGGATACATCAGACTTCAAATTTTTGTCAAGCACTAATCTTGAATCTACTTCTTTATCAGCTGTGTTGAGTACTTTCCTTGTGTGCCTTTCACCCATAATGTATTGACAATTTAAGTTTTTTTATATCAAAAATGAATAGCACTGCGCTATCTATGTTAAATGTTAATTGCCACTTTTAAGTCCACTTTAAGAGCTCATAAATTCCATACATTTCTTTGATTTTTTTATTTTTCGATAGGTCTTATTTTCATCAGCAAGATCTTACCTTCTGACTAGATTCCGTCGACGATGTCATTAATAAATGATAAACATGATTGTTTCTAAAACATTCACCTGGGACACATAAAAAATAACCTCTTTCCTAACAGAATTAACACCGTTTACAACAACCTGCAGAAATCTAGATGAAAGGAATGTCTCTATCCAATTCACAAATGATAATTATAATCTTTATTATTATTATTATTATTATTATTATTATTATTATTATTATTATTAATATTATTAATATTATTATTATTAATAATAATAATAATAATAATAATAATAATAATAATAATAATAATAATCATAATAATATTATTATTATTATTATTATTATTATTATTATTATTATTATTATACAAAAATTTGGTTTCAAATTACTCAACAACCTATTTTGAGGGACACTATCGAAAGCTTTAGTCAAATCCAAGAATACGCAATCAAAACTATATTCTTCGTCAAACCATTTTAACCACTGATTCACAGCCACCAATAACTCTGTGTTACACGATCGACTAGGTCTAAGACCGTGTTGATGTTCTGGAAAACATTTGTTTTTATCCAAATGGTCTAAAGCATTCCTAACAAATGTTTCCCCTGTCTTAGAAACTATGGACGTTAAACTTCGTCTATAGTTTAGAGGGTATAATTTGTTCCAATTCTTATAACTTGGAACAATTTGAGATAAATTCCATGATGGTAGGACCTTTCAATCTTGAGAATATACATTTTTGTTTAAATCACTCAACTGTCCACTCTCGTCAGGGCTGGCTGATTTACAGATGTCCATCCTATTTAAATAAACCTCAATATTTTTTTTTTTTTTTTTTTTTTTTGCAAATTTTACTGAAGGAAACTCCTACATGTTATTCTTAGAAGTTAAAAACCGGTATGTTAGTCATATCCTCGATAGTATAAATCGACGCGACGGATTCATTAAATATATTTAGCTTCTTTAGTATTCTCGGAAACTATTTTGTTATTTGCATGATTTAAAGTTAAAATGTCAGACTTACTTTTAATGAATTTCCAGAAAAATGGATTGACCTTCACCTCCCTAGAAAAAATTTGATTCAAAAGATATTTGTGCCTGTTTTACGACTGCTGTTGTCTTACTTCTCTGGTAAAAATTTTCATTCCAAGTATGTTGATTTGTTTGTTTTTGAAATCCATTACATTTTGTGTGCTTCCAATTAATTTTTCTGCTTACTTTATTATTAATTAATCTTTTTTTACCCAAGAGCATTTTTTTCCAAAATTTTGAAGAACTTTTTTAAGATGCACATTTTTATCACTAGAAAAAACCAGATCGAGTAAACTAGATTCTTGCCCACTGCAAAACGAGTAACTCCATTTACGCATTGAAACCAAAACAGATCTTTAATTAATCACAGGAACAATTCACGATCGTTTTCTCCTCCTTCAACCACAAAATCAGAACAATTAATATCTTCGATGATAATCAAATTATTCGATTTCGAAGAATCAACGTTATATAAATAACTCTGTCATTTTAATATTATTGTCAGTCAGGCTCCTAAACAAGCAGCCAACTATCATCTTTTGTTTACCAATTTGAATCTCTACCTATACCGACTCCACACAATTTTCGTCTCCAAATTTATAAAAAACATAAATTTTAACACCTTTTTGTTTTGCTGTTCCGATAACAAAGAACTGACAACCATTCATATCTAGTTCAAAATCAATATTACTACTATGTAGTATTTTTCTTCTTATTCTCAAATTTAACTAATCTCTGTTATTTAGCAACGAATCACAATTTGTATATAAGAACCTAATACTTTTTTATTTAAGTTAAGATATTAGCAACTAAAAACTTCCTTCTGAAATTGCTTCTGAACTAAAAAATGTATACCTTGTTGTTTTAACTAAATAGTTAAGGTGTCGGTCAAAAACACGCCCAGGTAATCCTTTCTAATCACCGGGTCATTTTCTGTCTGGGCCCTATCCCTTGAAACGCGAACCTCATCCCTTATTTTTTTTTCTCTCACACATTTTTCATTATATTGTTACAGTCTCAGTCAATTTAAAGGCACATTTTAGGGGTGCAACCTTACCTCTTTCCTAAACGATACTGTACAACAATTTCAAAATCCATATTCCAAAATGGACTGTTTAATTGTTCATTTTAGTGTTACTATAGCATACTTTTTTACGATGATTTAACAATGTCATCTGATCTCCCTTGACCTTTTAACATTTCATTTCTCTCAGATAGTTTTGATCTGTCTTTGTTATTTTCGCGTTTATTCTCCTCCCACTCTTCCCTGATTACCATTACTAGTTCTAATTGTTTTTTTCAATTTACTTAGAGAGACTCACGGAACGAAAAAAAATCAACCTAAAATCATCTTAATCCTCAGACGTTTTAAGACTATGAAGCTACACTGTTGACCAATAAATCTTCGATTATAAATCTGCTTGTCTATTTATTCAATATAGATAATAGAAAATGTATCGTTTATTTAAGCATGCAAAGCCGTTTTAGTAAAGCATATTCGACATCATGAAGCGCCCTCAATTTGTTTGAATTATTTTGTGGCCTGTTGACAATCATCCTTTCGATCTGTACCATCTAACTTCCACATCAATTTCCTAATGGTGCAACAGCTTATTTTGTATCTGCTATTTTGACCGCGGTTTGGCGGGCATTTTATGTATATTATCAATCACTAATTATACCGATCGTACAAGCAATGGTGATGCCAGCATCTTGGCCAATGAAGATGGAGGAGAGTGAGAAATCCCAACTAAAGGCCAAATATTTCCATGACAATAGCATAAGTGGGTGGTGTTAGGCCACTTTTGAACTTCTCAAAGGAAATGAAGACGAGGCCCCCTGGAATCTCTGACAATAGAGATTTGGAAGGCTTAATTTGTTAATCGACTGATACTTTCAGATACTTTATAGGTCTACTGTATTTTTCCTCCCGACGAATTGTTTTCTTTCTCTATTACTGAATGTGATAAGCAACCCCCTCTACCCTTGCGCCACCACTGGAGGCATACAACTCCTTTACAGTTTATAGACTTGCATTTAAATAATCGGAAAAAAAATTGAAAATGTAACGCGCATTTTGTCTGTAGCCGGTCGCATTGGAAAAAAATATATATAATATCACGATATTCAAATGTTATTAAAAGACGATTTAGAAGCCAATTAACTTGTTTCCGATTAGTTAGGATAAGGAATCAGTTTTTTCCCCTCCAACTTTATACGTATTTTCATTGTTATAAAGTATCAAACACACTTGTAAACTTGTATCCGTTTCTTTTGTATCATATTTTATTTAAAGATAATAGGCCTATACATATAACTATTTAAAAACAAAAGAAACAGATAAGGTCCGCATGCCATACGAATGATATTAAAATGAAATGCGAATAATTTGACTGCCATTCAACATAAATCATATCAGGTTCACATAGCGTTTCGTGCCATAATTATGTGTTTACACTCTTGTTGGTTAGCGGCAAAAGAAATTACTTCTAAAAGACTGGCCTGTACATCTTTTTCTCACTGTTTTACTATTTCTCTATGTATTTTAAAATCCCAAAGTATAGCATACGAACACTAAAATGGTATTATTATCAGATGGTTTATTATTCTTAAGGTCTGAGTTTTCGTTGTCTGTGGTCTTAGGTCCTAGTTTTCGTGGAATTAATATATTTTCAGGAAGTAATTTATTTAATATTGTATCTTCAATCATTTTTTTTCTAATTACAACCTTTTTGTTGTGTTCAGCAAATTTACTTTGTGCAAAGAAACAAATAAATAAATTAAGCTTTATTAAGTGGTCAAGTTTCTTAATTTAAAAAGGAACTAATGGCGTAGATGCAAATTTCTTAAACATGTTTTTGAATAACATTCTTTATTAATTGTTCATTAGCAGTTGTACATTTATTCTCTTTCAATATCATTATGAATGCTTACAGTTTATTTACGATATTCATGATTCTTGATAGAATGTTTATATGAACTGTTTTAAAATTAAACTACAAATTAATGATTTTGACGTTCACCACTTCTAAAAGTAAGATTAAAGCGAGTAAAATCTAGTTAATAAAATGTCTACACAACTTCATAAAAAATAATCAATATGTTTTAAATTATGCACATCCTATCAATTTTAATAACGTGTGTAGGCCCAGGTGGCAATCTTTTAACTATTTATTAAATGCAAACATACGATTAATCTTACTCCATTGGGCATATAAAGGGAAGTAAAATCAATTTAAAACACATGCAACTATTCACGATGAAGAAGGAATTGTGCTTGTTAGTCTTATGGCTCTACTGTCTGTTCTACTCTTCAGGTAAGCATCTTATCTATTTATCACCTAACGCGTATATGCTTAAATGGCAGTACTCCACCAGTAGTAAAGCTAAAATGTGATTCCTTGTTAACGGGTCCAGTGAAGATACTCTATGGTATATTACCCACTTAAAACTTCATGCTTTTACAGATTATGACAGATATTTTATTATTGGTCCATCATATACATGTATAACAGGTTTGCCATATTTAGCGCAGTTTGATACATTTTCAGAGCAGCAATAATAATAATAATAATAATAATAATAATAATAATAAAAATAATAAGAATAATAATAATAATTAGACTTACTATGTCAGTTTCCAAAGATCCTTACCGTGAACTATAACAGTAAAATATAAAACAAGTTAATTACACAACTGCAACTATAACTGATTTTCTCTAAAAACATTATTATAGTTTTTCCCATGACCTCAAAATTAATTAACCGTAACAAAGTTTTCATTATTATAGCAATTATAGCATAGTCACTATATCTTTTATATCGTATTATTAATACAACGGAATATATTCCTATTATTAAGAACACAATTATTGCATTTTAGTACATCAATTGCTCTCCAAAAATAATCAGCAGTGCAATGTCTTCAAGATTTATAATCATCTGATATCCTAAAAATAATAATGATTGATAATTTAATAATAATCATTGGTAATTATCTACAATCAGATATGTTTGAGGTCTAAATATAAGTATTTGTATCCCAAAACAAATAAATAATATCCATAAAAACATCAATACACAAGTACAGCCCTTCGATTCCTGGCTGTTTCCAAATATGGAATGTGTTAGGCAAGTCATGAATATTCATGAGCTCAAACAACAACGAGCGTGCAGCCTCCTCTAGCATAGCAATATCTACTCATTATTTTCAGAGATAAAACTATGATTAAACTAACACAATAAACACTGTATTTATCTGTATACAGTAACATTAAACTGCTCATAAAAATCTATAATTTATAGTCTATAACTGGACCTTTGACCTACGTCTTCATACCAGTTTGCCTTAACAATCTTTCAATAAATTAAAGTAATATCAACGAATCTCTATTATAAACTTTCTCTAGGCCTAGGCTATTACATGGCCACCTACGGTACCAAAAGTGCTTCATAATACGGTCATAAATAACAAATGAACAAAAGTTTGTTAAGGAAAACCATTGCAATAGTAATTAACTGTAACTCACTAAAAATCATTAAATCAATCTTGGTAATTCACATCCGGCGTCAAATCCACAATATCGTTAATTAAACTGACGAAAATGATCAATAGCTCGTCGTTAGGGAAACCATAAAAAAACCACTATGCCGAGAGAGGGCGCAATTCAAACGTTTATACCCAGGTATAAACCGCACAGTTGCTCAATCTCCTTGCCATACAAATTAGAGCTCCTACTGACGTCTCAGTCGAGAAATACAGGTAGCTGAAGTTTTTCTCGCAAATCTGACTACAAATCCATATCCAAATTTTACGTTCCACTTTTGACCCTGAGTTGTTCTTCGCACTCGCCGCTAAGGGCGGCGTTCCGGGAACCCTGCGTCCAGTTGAATTAAAATATACACTTTTTTTAAAAGAATCAGTAAAATTTTTCCCAGGTTGAGTGTTCTTATTTTTTGGCGCAAATTTCAGGCTCAAAATGTTCTTATCTTGTTCTTGGTTTACACACCTTTTAAACAAAAAATAATTTAATTGTATGGCAGTGTACACTGTACTGGAATGTAGGTGAAAGCGACCCCACAAAAAATTGCCACCAAATGTCAGATAGGTACACCTACTGCACTGTGTTATAGATAGTATTACAGTCACACCTACTCACATAATGTAGATATAATATTTTGGTTTTTAAAAATATAACCTCATTTGAAATTTTACCTCAGCCTCAATTTGTTCTTATTTTGTTCTTAATTTTTTAAACAATTTCAGC
This sequence comes from Anneissia japonica, assembly GCF_011630105.1. Lineage (NCBI taxonomy): Eukaryota > Metazoa > Echinodermata > Crinoidea > Comatulida > Comatulidae > Anneissia > Anneissia japonica. Next base: position 146,171 of record NW_022730222.1, on the reverse strand, counting down.
CTCAGTGTTCTTATAAAATGTGTTAGTTTATCACCCACTCCCTCATCACTTTGGGGAAATTCTGATTTTTTTTTTTTTTTTTCAATCAACATATATATTTTTTTTTCAATCAACATATATATTTTTTTTTCAAACGGTCGTTTTTCCATCTTTTCTCACTTGATAAGTTCAGCATTTCTTGCAAATATGTTTATTTGTACAACAAAAACATATATTTTGAGTATAAACTTGATTTCATATATAATGACTTTTTATGTATGTGTCCCTAACCATTGATTTACTTGTCAACAACGGTAATATGGGGGCAAGGTTGGGGAAAAAAAAAACCTCCCTCCATCATCAGTTTTTATTCTTTGATAGGGCGATAAACTAATTTTCATGGGGCCTTATAGCAGTCTCAAAGTGCTTGAATGAGGTGTGGACTAGCTCATACAGTAACTTTCGTCTCCCCTAAGGGTCTTTTTGTCTAACTAGTGAACACCGGGGTAACCGCCTTCGCGTCTCGAAAAAAGATGTACTGGGTTCTTCTCGTTCACTTCGGTCTTCGTTTCATAGACACCCCCAGAACCATGGGGGAAAGCGTGTTGTTGAACCAGCGCCGATACTTATACAACTGTGTTGGTTGAGGCACTATCAACTCGCTTTGGTCATGCTTGTTGACGGTAATTAGTAGGCCTATGACCGACTCGCCTTGACTAATCCAGAGACTGAGGACTGAACAGTATGTCTCATTTGCAAGTCCCGTGTGTTAACTTATTTTGGGTCTACCACAGGCCTAGGTTTAGCACTGACTTCAGTCACATTCTACAATAATCAATACTCACAGGAACAGAATGACTAATCAGTGATAAAATTCACATGCCAAATTTCACTATAAAATGGTAGACTTTAGAAGGGTACGTAATCAAGACCAACATATGACTTAATAACTATAATGTTTAACAATCCATAGAGAACAATCTAATGAACTAATCTAGATGAATTAATCTACATCTAGAACTAAAATATCTTAGTTTTCTAGATCTAGAAAACCATGATATCTTAGTTTTCTAGATCTAGAAAACTAAGATATCTTAGGTCTTCGTTTTCTAGTCTTTACTGTTACGCTTACAGTCCTGTTTATATCAGCATTTTTGTCGATAATTATAAGGCTATTATTAAAGCATCATTAGAGTTTATTATATAGAACCATATTTAAGAATCGTTTGCGTCAGATGTGCATATAAACAAACATTCTTTGTGTATTCAAGCAGCATCTCTCCATAACCATGCATTTTCTTCTCTGATGACAAGGTAAATAAATCGTCTTATTAAAATTTAAGATAGTATGAATTCTGCAATTGAACAAATCAAGTTCGAAATATTGAATCACAATGGCTTGTTGGCATTAACTTTTTTCGGAGTTTCACAGTTGCTGAAAGATACACAAAAAAAAATGTTTAAAACAGAGCTGAGTGACCAACATCTTCTGAAAACAGGCAAACGTTATTAATATTAGTGATTAAGCCCTGGGCCTACATACTGTAACTGTCACAAAAAATACTGAAGCTTTATCCCTCAACCCATTGTTTCATTACATAGCATGAACTAGAACACGGCCTAATTTAACAATAGCTTAACTTCGGGGCAAGGCTACAGTCTTGGCAGTCCGACAAAATTACTCCAATATTTACTCAATGATACAGAATTACCTAAATGATACCACAATTATTTTATATTACTATTACATATCATACCTTGTTATTATTATTATTATTATTATTATTATTATTATATTATAAAAAAAATATTACTACTATTACTGTTAATCCATTAACAGTAATATTTTTTTTTAAATGAATCAATAGTATTAAAATAAAAGTAGATATAATATAATAATAATACTAATTAATAATAATAATAATAATAATAATAATAATAATAATAATAATAATAATAACAAGATATGATATATAATAGTAATATAAAATAATATAAGCTTACTTATTATTTTTTTTTATTAAAATCTTAATATACCTTTATAAAATGATGTATATTTTTATGAATACAGTAGAACCCTTCCTTTTGGACACCTCTACTCAAAGGTCAACCCTATTAAATGGACACCTATCCGTGAAACGAGGGACAGTATATTTTTTATCACTAAAGCCAACTTCTATTTAGGGGACGGGGACACTTTCTACGTGTGCCAAATGGGCAAACAGTCCCTATTAAGGATTTTGTTTTAATTGTATCACAACACTCTAACACACTGCACGTGTTACTTCGTAAACCAATTTTGACCCTTAACAATTGGGATTTCTTTTTCTTTGTTTTTTTTTTTTGTATTTCATATGAGATAATCAATATCGAAACATTACTCTATTCATGCTATATCCATCTAATAGAAAGCTCTAATGTGAGTGTTGTTATTTGTAAATAAACCAGTCTTTGTTTACATTTATAGTACAATTCACATACACATTGTATACATATAGAATTTAGGATGATTATATGTTGCCATTGATTTAGTTAATAAAAGTGGGATAAGTTAGCCATGGTACATTCCTGACTTGTTTGTCATCTAAGTGTCTATAGTTGACCTTTATGCTGAATATAGTAATGTACATAGAGTAAGGTTTATAATTGAAATATAAAATTGCATACAAATTAAATACTTCGGTTTAAATACAAATAGTAGAGACGCTACACATACATATATTAATCACCTTATACTATTTCAAACCATATGAAATTATTTGATCATTTATAAAAAACTCAATAAAAAAAAGAATAGTTAGTCATTAACATTGCATAATGAAAGGATATTCGGAATTTATTTAACTATTGTTGATTTAATTACATTTCTGCTGATTTCATATTATAGATTAATTGTTCTTACTCTAAGTACTCCAACTGATTCTTATGTCAATAAAAATAAAATTATAAAGAATGTAAGTCATCGTTATATGAATACATGCCAAAAACCCAATTAAGGGGAAAATTTCTTTGGTTAGCGTCCTCAGAATAGGGGTATCCCTATTCAGGGGACACCCCTATTAAGGGTTCTATTGTATACATTAAAACAAAATCACATATTAGGGATTTATTAAGATTCAAATTGACTACATCCAAAATGTTGTTTTTGATATTACCATAACGTCTTCAAATTCACAACGGGAAAGTTTAAAAGTTAATGG
>NW_022730222.1:137854-142972 GCF_011630105.1 Anneissia japonica | reverse complement strand
CCCCACTTTTTGGCAAAAAATATATAATGTCTGGAGATTTTTGTATGATCGGAAATGCAAGAAAAGAAGGAGGGAGGAAGGAGGAGAAGGATGGGAAAGAGAATGTTTATCCAGTACCCGACCGAGTTACATTTTCTCGCAATTCACATTGGCGGATATGGGGGAGGGGGAGTCATGGGTCCTGACCCCTCCCTTGGGCAACAAAAAAAGGGGTAAAAGAAAAAGAATTCTAGACCTACCTTTCCAGGACCCGTGAGCTGATTTTTTTTTTAATTTTGAACAACATAAAAGTAATTAAAACACACTTCAAATGCCGGGAAAGCTCATTTCCCGCCATCTAGAAATCAAAATTTTCAAGGGGGAGAACCCCTGGACCACCCTTTCTTTTTGGGATTTATCGATTCATGGCAAATAGAATACGCATGCAACAACTCATTTGTTTATGTATGAATACACATATAGAATAAAAAATGAGAAAAATTTACCTGACTGTTTTCAAGAGGGGAAAGTAATTAAAGACACCTCAGAAGTCGGGAAACTCATTTCTCGCCTTCCAGGAATCAAAATTTTCCCGGGGGAGAACCCCCCACCCCCTCCTTTTGGGATTCATCGATTCATGGAAAATTCGTATGCAACTACTCATTTTTTTTTTATTTTTTATGTATGTATACACTTAAGGCCTATTTACTGAATAACAATGGTAAAAAAATTATCTGACCGTTTTCAAAAGGGAAAAACCTTGAATTTTGAAAAACTTAAAAGTAATTAAAAGACACCCCGAAAGTCGGGAAAACTCATTTCCCGCCTTTTAGGAATCGAAATTTTCCCGGGGGAGGACCCCCGGACCCCGCTCCTTTTTTGGATTCATCGGTTCATGGAAAATTCGTATGCAGCTACTCATTTTTTAAAAATGTTTATGTATGTATACACTTAAGGCCTATTTACTGAATAACAATGGTAAAAAATTACCTGACCGTTTTAAAGAGGGAAAAACCTTGAATTTTGAAGAACCTTAAAGTAATTAAAACATTACGACAATATTTCGTGTCTAAATTTGATAAAACGGCAGTGAAGGTCGCCAAAAACCACTAAATTTTGTCATTTTTCAACTTCTTTTTGTAATAACTTTGCAAATACTTCATCGATTTTTTTTTTTTTTGGGAAAAGATAAAACCAATCGGAATTTAATAATCATTACAAATTTATAAGTGTAATGTTAACACCTTTATCGAGAACTTAAAAGTAATTAAAAGACACCCCAGAAGTCGGGAAAGCTCATTTCCCGCCTTCTTGGAATCAAAATTTTCCCGGGGGAGGACCCCTCCACCCCCCTTTCTTTTTGTGATTCATCGATTCACGGAAAATTCGTATGCAACTACTCATTTTTTTCAAAATGCTATGTGTGTATAGACACACAAGGCCTTTACTGTTATAACAATGGGAACAAATTACCTGACCGTTTTCAAGAGGGGAAAACCTTGATTTTTGAAAAAAGTAATTAAGACACCTCAGGAGTCGGGAAAAAGCTCATTTTCCGCCATCTCGAATGGACCCCCCCCCCCTTTTCTTTGGAGCTTATCGATTCATTGAAAAAAGAATACGATATGCAACTACTCATTTTCTTAAAGTATACACACATAACAGGCCTATTTACTGTAATGAGAAAGTTTACCTTACCGTTTTCAAGAGGGAGAAAACCTTGAATTTTTAAGAACAAAGTCATTAGACACCTAGCTCAAAAGTCGAGAAAGGTCATTTCCAGCCATCTAGAAATCCAAATTTTCCCGGGGGAGGAATGTTGACCCCACCACCTAGGTTTGATTCCCGATCTGCATGATTCATATTCCCATTCATCTCATAAGTGGGCCCCCCCCCCCCCACTTTAAAAAAACGTTCCGCCGGCTCTGACCTACACTGTTATATTAGGCTGGCTACGTCAGCGGGTTTTTTTTTTTCGCCGTGGCTAGAGATACGGTACCGTATCGGAACTTCCGATTGCTAAAGGTACGGTAAATGATATTACGTCATGATTAGCCAATAGAAACGGTGATACACGCGTGACGTCATTCGGTGCACAGCTGCTGCAAGAATAGTGAGTGTGTGTTGGCAACGATCGAAGATAAGAATTTTTTTTTTATATCAAAAGAAGCCTGAAACAGCCATTAACATTGTAGGCCTATAAATTTTATTGAAACTATACATTTTACTATTTCCATTTATTCGTGTATTCTATAAACATGCCTAATCAAAATATTTATCGACAATGTAAATACAACAAACAAGAATATACAAACCATGTGTCTGCTTCACCTCAACATAATTGTTGAAAACGTTTCTTTCATCAAATTGTACTGTAGTTAATAAATTCTTTAGTTAATTTCTATGCAATGAGTGATTTTGTCGGCTATCGATGGTCTATGTCTTGAATTGGCAGTAATGATATTTAAACCAAATCATTGATGAATTTTTCTAGGCCTTGTGGACTATGCCCGATTTGGTATACAGCCGTACTCAACTCATTAGTATCGGTTCGTTACCTATTGTTTCTCGCTTAACTGTTATTGAAAGCATTAAGGCTCACGGTTTATGCATATCACACCTGTCATTCAAATTCCGAAAAACAAACGAGGTTCTAGAGGAGTTGCCCGGAGACACAATCCAACAATTGTGTCAAGGAAAAGATCATATCTGAATTCAGGTGGTGGAGTGAACTAAAACAATCTGATATTTATTGAGCTTGGGGGTCGTTGTCATTTTAAGTCTGATCGCTCCGAGCTAAAGTGTGGTTTAATAAATTCTATCTCTGTTCGAAATAAATCATGTGCCATATCCGAATTTGCTGTTGAACATGACTTGGATTACTTATTTATTACTGAAACCTGGCTAAAAGGTGATGTTAGTGATAGCCCTGTTATTGCAGAATTAACTCCTAGTGGTTTTGAATGTCGGAATTTTCCACGACTCACTGGTGGTGGCATCGCCTCCAGAAGACTATCCCTATTGGAAAGGTAACAACGAAATGTCCACAATGTTTTCCATCATTTTAGTGGCTAGAAATTACTGTTGATTCCAATCAAGGTCGCATTACATATATTCTTTGTACCGTCCGCCGCCAAGCTCAGTAAATAACCTTAATTTTAATGGTTTTTATCGGATTTTGGTATTTACGTTCTAAAAACTTCATCTATCATTTATTTTGGAGATTTTAACATTCATCTTAATAAACATGATGATCGTGATAGTCAACAATTTTCTGAACTACTAAAAATACATGGATTAGTTCAGCTTGTGGATAAACCCGCACATCAGTCTGGAAATTTGTTGGATCTAGTTATCACTCGCGAAGATTATTTTTCATCACTGGAAGTTCATCCTTCATTTGCTGTCTCCGACCATTACCCAATTTTCTTTAAACTTTCTTTTCATTAGGGTCTGTAAATCGCAGAAAAATTACCTATCGCAGTCTTAAGAGTTTTGATAATGATAATTTTGCATCCCATCTGCTTTCATCTGAGAGTTGGAAAACAATATTTCAAGTAGATACTGCAACTAAATTACAGATCTTCGATACTACAGTCTCACAAACTTTTGACAAATATGCACCGCTTAAGTTTGTGCCTGCTCGCGCTCCTGAGCCATGGATTAACACATTTGAATTAAATCCGCATGAATTGAAATGAAACAAAATATTTAATTTTGTATGAATGGCTATTTTTTTTTTTTTTTTTTTTTTTTTTTTTTTTTTTTTTTTTTTGGGAATGCTAAACTATTAAATATTTCTGAAATTATTTAAAGAAAAGAAATATGTTATGATGGATGTAACACATTTTTTATTAATGTTTGGCATTATTTTGCCGAATAAAATTGGATGTAAATTTAATTAGCCTAAAGGCTAAGGCTAAGTTAGAAATGATTAGTACTGTATAATAAAAGTTACGTCTAGGCCTAGGCCTATATGAATAAAGAAATAATTTATGTCCGAAATTATTACCATATAACGTTAGAAACAAATGAAATGAATAAATCAATAATTCGTCAGACCTTTTTTTAGCTTGGTCAACAAAAGGACCTCCCTACGGCCTAGGCCAGCAGGCTGTATGCTCAGCTAGTTCTGTAGTACTAGAGGGTATATGCCTATTTATGTCCTTACTAAATATACATACGTGGTCTTACAAACTACACTACATACCAGGTTATGACGGTTATACCAGGGAGATACACTGGTATAGTAAACCACATAACTGAATCAATAATTTAAACAAAACTCTTACCCCTTGATATTGCTGAAATACTTCCAAGTCTATGTTTAAACCGCCTATCATCAAGAGCTGTAACTGTACCAACTTAACTGGTAAAAATTCAAAAACCAGCATTCTTGGTCGTGAAGTGACCTATTCCAATCCGATTTAAGTAATTCGAGCTGAGTAGCCTTGGGCCATGCAAAGGTAGCAACTGGGAGTGTATGCATGCACAGCACATGTGAACTGTGTCCTGTAGTTTATGTGCTTGATATTGAATTACATTTTTAAAGAAAATGCTTAAGTAAACGAAATTGTGCTTATATTTGAGTGACTCAATGATGCGATAATTTATAGTTCTATACTTTACACTACAGGTATTCTTATTTCTCTCCTTCAGCCTTATGGTCCCCATGTGCTAAAACATCTGAACTTAACCATTATTTAAAAAATATATTCCAAATGTTTCATTCCTTATAGTACCCATAAGCCTATGTGAAAACCCAATACTTTCCCACATATGGGCTGACACAAACAGCTGTGGCGTATCTGGGTGCGGGGTAGGGGCTTCTCGAGAGCATACGTCCCTCCAAAATTTACTTGTCCTTCCTCCTCGATTGCACCCCTAAAAATCACGGCAAAGTAGTTAAAAATCACCTAAAATAACCTTATTTTGCGAGTTAGCGCCCCACAAACGATCACTGAGTCTTTTATTTCACCTGATCAAGCCCCTTATCAGAACCCCCATTTTAGGACTTGTAGGTACAGAACTGGACACAGAATAACCCATGGTTCACCCATTTTTATTCTCTTGTTGGCCTCAAATAAGATTACCGAATAGGCATATGCCCATATGCCTATTATATATATATATATATAT